>NW_023425404.1:49345553-49563053 GCF_014108245.1 Pipistrellus kuhlii
ACTCTGGTCAGAAAGCAGACGCAGGTAAATGCTGCCAAAACAAGACTGGAGCTGCTCCTATCGTTGGTGTGGTGCAATCTGGCTACTACAAAGTTCTGGGGAAGGGAAAGCTCCCAGAGCAGCCTGTCATTGTGAAGGCCAAGTTCTTAGCAGAAGAGCCAAGGAGAAGATTCAGGGTGTTGGCGGGGCCTGTGTCCTGGTAGCTTGAAGCCACATGGAGGGAAGTTCATAAAATGTCCACAAGTGAAAGATCAATCAATTAATAAAAATAACTCATATTTGGGCCAAAACCGGTTTGGCTCAGTGGTGGAGTGTTGGTCTGTGGACTGAAGGGTCCCGGGTTCGATTCCGGTCAAGGGCATGTACATTGGTTGCGGGCACATCCCCGGTGAGGGGCGTGCGGGGGGCAACTGGTCAATGTTTCTCTCTCATCGACGTTTCTGGCTCTCTATCTCTCTCCCTTCCTCTCTGTAAAAAAATCAATAAAATATATTTTAAAAATTTTTAAAAATTAAAAAAAAAAAAACTCATATTTGGATCCCATATCAACCTGTATACCAGTCTCTGCAACCGGGGGATGTAGAGATTTCTCATGAGCCAGTGTGGGTCACATGTTAGCACAGGGAGGCAGAGTCTCTTAACTGGCAACCCTGCTAGGAGTTATATAAAACCACAGGGCAGTTTCTTAAAGGAAAATCAGAGTCCTGTTACCAAAAGAAGGAAGGAAATTGTCCCAACCAAAGCAACAGATGTCAACTATATCAGTTATGAGATTTTAGTCGAGCCCCATAATCTCTCTGAGCCGCTGTTTTTCCCATCAGTAAACAAGGCATAAAACCACTTGACATAGTTCTTGTGAGAATCAAACACTCCACAGAACATTTGAAGAAGATTTGTAAGCTGTGAGGCACCATTGCAAACAATAACAGTCTCCAAGTACTTGCTATGTGCCAGAATAAATATTATTTCTGTTATTAGTGCCTTGATTTAATATGTTCACCAACCTCACTGATGTTGGAAGGAGTTCAGAACAGGCACTTTGGCATGTGAATTATTTTGAGCTGAAAGCAATTGAGATGAGGGTTCATGAGAAACTTTTACCTCTCCTTAAAGAATTTAAATTAGAGGCGTTGTCCACAATAAGAGTTATCACCAGAAATAGTTTTTTATGACTAGTCTATAGGGCAGAGCAAACATCTAATTACCAATCATCAGCTCTTCCTGTCATCCTGAAAATGACTCTTCCTCCCTTCTGAAGACTCCCAGGTGCCTTATCACACCCTTAGCTTGAAAATGCCTCATTTCCCTTTCTGTCCCTAAACCTCTCCTGTATATGGCATCCCCATATGTATACATGTCATTAAATTTGTGGGGGGTTTTTTTCTATTAATCTGTCTTGTGTCAATTATTACAACAGCCAACAATCTTAAAAGGTAGAGCAAAGTTTATTCCTACCCTACAGGGTTTTTTTAATTGATTTTTAAAAATATATATTTTATTGATTTTTCACAGAAAGGAAGAGAGAGGGAGAGTTAGAAACATCGATGAGAGAGAACATCGATCAGCTGCCTCTTGCACACCCTCCACTGGTGATGTGCCCGCAACCAAGGTACACGCCCTTGCCAGGAATTGAACCCGGGACCTTTCAGTCCGCAGGCCGATGCTCTATCCAGTGAGCCAAACCTGTCCCGGCTTAATTGATTTTTAAAGCGAGAGGAAGGAAGAAGAGAAATGTCATTGTGAGTGTCTCTCATATGCACCAAGATGAGGGGTCAAACCTGCAACCTGGGCATGTGCCCTGGCTGGGAATTGAACCGGTGACCTTTCAGTGCACAGGACAAAACTAACTGAATCACACCAGCCAGGGCTACAGTTTCTTAAATAGGCTTTAGACTTCTCAAATAACCTGTCAACTATAATTTATTTCTTAACTAGATTTCTATGGTGGGATAAGGGAGTCTAAAAGGTTTAAATAAATATCAGAGTTTGGAAATGACATGTTTTATTACAAATTCACTTCTTTTGTACAAATCAATGTCCTAAAATAAGGTTGTTTTTAGGGGTAAAGCTCCACTGGCTGAGCTGGCAGCTGAAGTTCCAGGCTTGCACAGTTAGAAAATCAAGTCCTGGAGTACAGAGAACACCACCAAACCAAGGTTTTATTGACCATCAATGCCACTTTCAATGTTTTGCTTTTATTGGGGGACAGAGGTGGAGAATGAGGTGTCTTACGTTCTTTTTCTTTTAGTATTATAATGTCTGACTCATGGTGTTATTCATGAGTAAACAAGTGTTCATAATATTGAGTGATAATCATTAGAAATATCAGTGCTTCTGAACTATTATTAAAAGTAGTGGCAAAATTTTATTGATTCAAAGGACTTTACATCTTTATATACTTTTTATTGAATTTAATGAGATTAGATTGATTAAAAGGTTTCATCTGTATGTTGTATGTTCACTTCCCATAGTCTAAGTCTCTTTATGTCCCCCTTTGCCCTCTTCTATCTGCTCCCATCCCATTCCCTCTGGTAATCACTATGCTGTTATCCGTGTCTATGAGGTTTTTGGGTTTGGGTTTGGTTTTTGGTTTTTGTTTGAAACATTCAACTATTTCACGCAGCTTCCCACCCCACCACCCTGACAAACTGTCAGTCTGTTCTCTGTACATATGAGTCTGCTTCTATTTTGATGGTTAGTTTAAATATAAATGAAACCATATCATATTTGTCTTTTTTTATTGGTTTATTTCACTTGGCATAATACCCTCTAGGTCCTTCCTCTCAAAAAAGGCAAGACTTCCTTTATTTTTCATGGTTGAGTAATATTCCATTGTGTAAATGTACCAAACTTTTGATCCACTCACCTACGGATGGGCACTTGGTCTGCTTCCAAATCTTTACCATCGTAAATGATGCTGCAATGGACATAGAGGTGTATATATTCTTTCAGATCGGTGTTTCTGGTTTCTTTAGATATATTCCCAGAAGTGGAATCTCTGGGTCATAAGACAGTTCCATTTTTAATTTTTAGAGGAAACTCCATACTGCTTCCTACAGTGGCTACGCCAACCTGAATTCCTGTCAGCAGTGCACAAGGGTTCCTTTTTCTCCACATCCTTGTTAACACTTAATGTTTGTTAATATATTGATGGTAGCCATTTTGACAGGTATGAGGTGATAATTTGGTTTTAATTTGCATGTCTCTGATGGTTAGTGACATTGAGCATCTTTTCATATATCTATTGGCCTTCTGTGTGTCCTTTTTGGAGAAGTATCTATTCAGGTCCTTAGCCCATTTTTAAATTAAATTATTGTGTTTTTTGGTGTTGAGTTGTTTGAAGAATTTTACATTTTAAAATCCTTTTTTATATATATGTTTATGGTGGTTCAACAGACAATTTTTTATTTATTTTTATTTTTTTTAATATATTTTATTGATTTTGTACAGAGAGGAAGGGAGAGAGATAGAGAGTTAGAAACATCAATGAGAGAGAGTCATCGATCAGCTGCCTCTTGCACACCCCCTACTGGGGATGTGCCCGAAACCGAGGTACATGCCCTTGACCGGAATCGAACCCGGGTCCCTTCAGTCCCCAAACCGACGCTCTATCCATTGAGCCAAACCAGTCTCGGCCAAAAGACAATTTTTTAGAAAGCCCTAAACCATAACTTCAGGGTTTTTACTAAATTAATTTGTTCATATTACTGTGTAGATATCAAAAAGGGCACCAACACTATTGCTTTATTCGCTCTCTATGTGATGCAGAAAGTGGGATTTTATGAACTAAGAGGGGTCCCTTAGCCCAGCCTGTACCCTCTCGCAGTCTGGGAGCCCTCAGGTGATGTCCTCTGACAGCTAAGCCATCAGGTGACATCCTTAGTGATGCTTGAGGGCAGGAGAGGCTCCTGCCACCACCGCTGCGCTCCCCAGCCTGGAGCCTGACTTCTGGCTGAGCGGCTCTCCCCTTGTGAGAATGCATTAACCACCAGGGAGCAGCTCCTGCATGGAGCATCTGCCCCCTGGTGGTCAGTGCATGTCATAGCAACCAGTCATTCCGCTGTTTGGTCAAATTGCATATTAGCCTTTTATTATATAGGATGTGCAGCATAAATTTTTCCAGTCCTCAGTTTCCCTTTTAGGATGAATTTATTTAAACTACTTAGTTATTTTAATCATGTTTCATTCAGAATTGCTAAAAGTAGTAATGAATTAGCTTCTAAAAAGTCCTTATTTCTTACTTAAACTATTCTCTTTGAAGTGTTTCTGTTGCTAAATATGAATAATTTCCAAAGATTCTCCAGGCCATATGATGAGAAAGAAATATACAAATTCAATTTATTTGTAACATGATGAGACCAAGTTACAGAGCTCTGTCTCTAATTCCTTTTTCAATTTAAAAATTCCAGTGGATCAAGTCATTTTAAAATTATTGCTCTAGTCTTTGGCCTTCCTGTAAATTTCTTGTCAACATCTTTTCAATTACTTAGTGAAAGTGCTCTGTCTTTAAAATTGATAATTAACTTATTTCATCTTAAAGTATTTTTTCTAAACTATTCATTTAACTTACTAGATGAATTAGCATATTTAAAAGCATTAACTTTTATTAATACCTGTTAAAAACAAGACAACAAGCTCGGGAATATAACACGGCCATTAAAAAAGAAAAGAAGAAAACCTTACCATCTGCAACAACATGGATATGCTGAGTGAATTAAGTCAGACCAAGAAAGACAAATGCCACCGAAACTGGTTTGGCTCAGTGGATAGAGTGTCAGTCTGGGTCCCAGGTTCAATTCTGGTCACGGGCATGTACCTTGGTTGTGGGCATATCCCCAGTAGGGAATGTGCAAGAGGCAGCTGATTGATGACTCTCCTTGATATTTCTAACTCTCTATCTCTTTCCCTTCCTCTCTGTAAAAAATCAATAAAATATATATATTTTTTAAAGAAAGACAAATGCCATATGATTTCCCTTGTATATGGAATCTAAAAATAACAATTTAAAAAGTCATAGATATAGAGAATATTTTGACAGTTGCCAACAAACAGCATAGATTAGAATAAAAAAATTTCTAGAAACACACAAACTACCAAGACTAAATCATAAAGAAATAAAAAATCTGAATAGATCTATAACTAGTATGGATATTGGGTCAGTGCTCAAAACTTTCCCAAGAAAGAAAACTCCAGGATCAGATAGCTACATTGGCAAATTCTACCAAACAGTTAAAGAAGAATTAATGTTGCCCTGACCAGTGTGGCTCAGTTGATTGAGCATCATCCTGTGCACTGGAAGGTCGCTGTTCTGATTACCAGTCAGAGCACATGACCGGGTTGGGAGTTGATCCCAGTTGGGGGTTGATCCCGGTTGGGAGGCAACTGTTGGAAGTTTCTCTCACATCAATGTCTCTCTTTATCCCTCTCCCCTCCACTCTTTAAAATCAATAAAAAACATTTTTAAAAAAGAAGAATTAGCATCAGTCCTTTTCAAATTCTTCCAAAAAATTAGAGGGGACACTTCCAAACTCATTTTATGAGGCCAGCATTACCCTGAAAACAAAGATACCACACAAAAACAAAATTATAGGCCAATACCCCTGATGAATAGAGGTGCAAAATCCTCAACAAAATACTAGCAACAGAATCCAGCAGTACATTAAAAAGATCACATTAAAAAGATCAAGTGGGATTGATCCCTGTGATGCAAGGATGGTTCAGTATATGAAAATCAATTAATGTGATACACCTCATTAACAGAATAAAAATCACATGATCATTTCAATGGATACAGAAAAATCATTAGACAAAATGTAACACCCTTTCATGATAAAATAAAAAAACTATCAACAAAGTAGGAATAAAAGAAAATTACCTCAACATAATAAAGCCCAAAAAGTGTTTTTGCAATATTGTAAAGAAATTGAAACTTTTGCAGTGTTGGTGGAAATGCAAAATGGTATAGCTGCTATGGAAAACAATATGGAGATTCTTCAAAAAATTATAAATAGAACTACCATATGACCCGCAATCCCACTTAATGTTGGCATTTTATCTGCCTCCAAAACAGAAAGTTAAAATCTTCCATGCAACAGATTACGCTGCAATAAAGCCAGGATTCTTCTTTACGCTGCTCACTGTCACCCCGAGCAGTACATGAATGTCACAGCAAAAAAAACTATTGGTAAAGGTTTACAAGGAAGCAAAGGAAAGATAAGGATTTAAAGGCCAACCTGGTACTTACGGTCAAATGAAAACCCACAGGAGACCTGGAGCTATTTTAACCGGTGACGTTGCCAGGGTCTTGCCTGGATCTAAAATGCCTGGGGAAATGAGAAGCAAGATATGACAGCATACTGACTGGAAGTATAGATACAAGGACAATAAAATGGACATAAAAATGTTCAGTAACGATCAGAGATTCTAAACTGCCTGCATGTAAGGATTTCTGTGAAAACTTACTATTCCCTATGTGCTTTTCCTGATGAAGATGAAGAGGATCAACCAGAAAACTTTTATGATGAAAGTATGTGTCAACCCAGTGTGCCTTCTATTACATCTGCCTAACTCACTGGACATGGCAGAACTTCCTATATTCTGTGAACTTTGTTAAGCCAGAACAGTAAGATAATCAGGAACTATATCCTACTTTCTTAGTCAAAAGAATAGATAAATTCTGAGAAGTACACAAACTTACCAAGTACACCACACTTATCATCTTTGTCCAGGCCATAACTATATCACTCATCCTCTAACTGAATTTTGTTAGAAAAATTAACACTTAAACCACTTAAGTAAATTGAATACACTAAATTAATTTTTTAAATATGTTTTATTAATTTCAGGGAGGAAAGAAGAGGGAGAGAGAGATAGAAACATCGATGATGAGAATTATTGATCGGCTGCCTCCTGCACACCCCACACTGGGGATTGAGCCGGCAACCCCAGCATATGTCCTGACCAGGAATAGAACCGTGACTTTTTGGTTCATAGGTAGACACTCAACCTCCGAGCCAAGCCAGCCAGGTTGAATACACCAAATTTAGATGGACTGGCACTTTTCATATCAGTAAAATCTCTCCAATTTGCAGATTTCATTCTTTTTACTAAAATATCACAAATTATCTTAAGGTGTATATAAATTTAACTTCTTTCATTAAAAAAAAATAAACCAAAGAACTTGTATGCATACATGCATAACCCATGGACATAGACAATAAGGTGGTGAAGGCCTGGGGCTGGAGGCAGGGCGGGCTAGAAGCAGGTCAATGGGGGTAAAAGGGTCACATATGTAATATTTTCAACAATAAAGATTTAAAAAAAAAAAAAAAACAGGTAAGTTCTAGAGGCCTTCGGTACAAAATTTTTGTACACAAACTTTTGTTTAGCGGGTAAATCTCAGGTTGTGTTCTTTCCACAGTAAAACAAAACAAAAATAACTGAAGTGCTAAAAGGATTCTAAGAAGTATCAGGGTTAGTAAGGCCTCCAAATAATGGGAGGGATACCTTGTTACAATCATCAGATACTGGATTTGGGGATTTGAATCCCACGTACAACTTGGTGACATTTGCTCAAAACCAAGCAGAGAAAGGAAATCTAACAATATTCAAAAAGCAGCTTGAATCAACTTTGGTGAGCTCTGTGATGACATCAAGTCACAAGACTAGAGCAATTCAATTCACTAACTTCCCTTTTATAAAAATGCTGAGAAGCCAGTAGTTTTCTTGCTATAAGTCAGTGTAAGATCCTGACTTTCCTATGTAAACAATACAGTCAAACTTGGCTCCTCTGTGGCAAAAAGAGAAATGGGAAACACCTACAATCGCTCAGCTTTGAACCAGCAGAATATTTCATACACATTCATAATTCAAGACATGCTTCTTAAAAAAAATAAAACAGAATTGAGAGGCATGGAAATATATAATCTATCTATAATAATAAAAGCATAATGTGTAAAATGACTAAACTGCCAAACAGCAGAACAACTGTCCAGATGACCACGCTATGACACACACTGGAGTCAGGCCAGCCAAGGTAGGTGTAATGCGATTGGTCAGGGGTCAGGGGGATTGGCTATTGCCCCATGATCATCCCACAGAGGGAGGCCCAGGCCACCAACCAACAGGGCAGTGGGTGAGCAGGACAGAGGTGATCAATCGTGGAGCCCCACCTGGGGGCAGGGGGAGGCCCAAGCTGTTCAGCCAGCTGTACTGAGGCGGGTGGGCAGGGCCTGCTTCTGCAGGGCTATCAATTGTGGGGCTTCCAGACTGTAAGAAAGTACAGGCTGGACTGAGGGACACCTCACTCCTGAGTGCACGAACTTCATGCACCAGGCCTCTAATCTATAATAATAAAAGCGTAATATGCTAATTAGAGTGGATACCCAAACAATCTTCCAGACGTCATTCCAGATGAAGCCACGGCAGTGGGGACCAAGGCAGAGGCAGTTAGGAGTGATAAGGCAGGCAGGCGAACAGTTAGGGGGAATCAGGCAGGCAGGTGAGTGGTTAGGGTGATCAGGCAGGCAGGTAGATGAGCTGTTAGGAGCCAGTGGTCCCGGATTATGAGAGAGATATCTGACTGCTGGTTTAGGTCCGATCCCACATGGCAGTCCTGGATTGTGAGAGGGTGCAGGCCAGGCTAAGGGAAACCCCCCTCTATGCATGAATTTCATGCACTAGGCCTCTAGTGTATATGTGTGTGTGTGTGTGTGTGTGTGTGTGTGTGTGTGTGTGTGTATGTATGTGTGTGTATATATACATACATACATATAAAAGCTCAGCGACCAGAACAGCAGAATGACCAGAAGCTATGATGTGCACTGTGGAGCCAACCAGCCTGATCCAGGCCCCAATTGGGCCCACCACCCCAGCCCCTGATTGGCTTTCAACACCCTAATCTGGGGCAGGGCCAGCAGGCCAACTGCCCACAGTCCCTCCACCTGCCAGACAGGCCCCATAAGCCTCCATCAGGGAGGGCCAGCTGGACCCCACCTGTGCATGAATTCGTGCACTGGTCCTCTAGTAAAATATAAATGTCTGTTTCCTCTTCACTTTGATATGTATCCTCCCAATGTGGTGTACACATATACTGATCTCACTACCTACCTATCTATCCACACACACACACACACACACACACACACACACACACACGCACACACTTGAAATAAATGGTATTATCCTAACCATATTATATCCTTCTGCAATTTGTTTTTCTTACTTAAAATTTGTATAGATGGACCTATTTTTTCTATTGCCTGCATAGTATTACATATGACTAAACAATCACTCATGAATGAATATTTTTGTATTTTTTATATTTTAAAACTTTTTTAATTTATAGAAGTAATACTTGCACGTTTTGAAAATGTAGAGTGCACAGATGTGTCTAAAATGAAAAACAAAAATCTTCCAACATCCATTCCCACCAACCCCACCACTCCCACAGACATTGATGTTTCTTTCTCTCTCTCTCTCTCCCCCTACTTCCTCAGTTTAGTAAATTCTTGGATTTGATACAGATAAACTCCTCTAGGAAACAGAATACCTTCAGCTGTTATTATGGTCCTGCTGCCAATTAACTTTGTGGCTGTAAACACATTACTTAACCTCACAGTGCCCTAGTTTTTTATCTCTCCAAATAGGACTAATAACTATCTCACAGATCTGAAATAGGATCCAATTAAATTATGCCTTTGAGCACAATTAGTAAACCACAGTTATTATTAGTGCCTTTCCCTTTAGCGGTCTCTGTCGTTCCTGAAGCTGCTGCTGGACAGAGTTGGACAAGCAGGTCAAACCTCAAAATCAGGAATTCTCATAGTACCCTGCTGCTTCTCAGGTTTCAACCCCGAAGAGATCTGATAGAATGCAGTGCCAGCAGGAGTGTTAGCTGAAGCAACAGCTCAGAGGTCCTAAAGCAAAACCAGAAACTGGAAGCAGGAGAAACAGATGCCTGTTGCCATTGGTGGCAGCAATAGCAGCAACTGTCACACCCCTCTCACCGTCACCGCTGCCCCTGCTTGGAGAAGGATTTAAGTGCCTGACTTGGGGGACAGAGTGTGCGATGGGAGAAGCCCCTGAGCGCAGCCACCAGATGACTCAATCTTTGAGACAGTCTCTGGAACTGGTCCTGGGACAGAAGAGCAGACGGGGAGAGAGGAGTTCCGGGCTACCACCAGGATTGTGTCGTTGCCCTGGGGAACTACGACCGCAGTCCAGGAGTATGTGAGTCACAGGGAGAGCTCAGACTCAGAAGCCCCCGGAGCTTTTACTCTGCTCTCTTGAAGCAAGCCTTCATTCTCTAAAAATGATCCCTCCTGCACTCACTCATCAGTAGACACGTGAGGACAGTTGGTTCTGATTTTGTCAGACGACAGGCTTGTTCTGGAGGTCATGGGCTATTTGGACTTTAACTGTGCTATGTGCTGGATTATGAACAGTTCCATCTGCAACATGGCTGGGTGGCAGGGAACAAGTGTTTTGTTTTGTTTTGTTTTTCTGGTTGTTTTTTTTTCCCCCCTCTTTTTTTTTTTTTTTTTTCATCTTTTTACCCATGAGATTTTTAATAAGCCATCCTCTGAGAGTACAAAGGAATGAATGAGTTATCTGTTGGAGTAAAAGCAAGAAGCTGTGAGTAAATGAAGAGTTTTGTGCAAGAGGCAGCTGATCGATGATTCTCTCACATCAATGTTTCTAGCTCTCTATCCCTCTCTCTTCCTCTCTGTGAAAAATCAATAAAATATTTTTTTTAAAAAGAGTTTTGGGGTGTTCAGAGATATTCTGGGAGTATTTTTATGATGGTGAGGCATTATTAGAGTTGTAATTTACAATAGTAAGCTGAAATCAAATCCATTGTTTGGAGAAAGATGTGGAAACAGAAATGGATGGTTTAGTCATTTTGTATTTTACATAGAACAATAACCTATGTTACAAAAATAATAGTAATCACAACAATATAGCAGTGAGGTGATGCTCTGGATTTAAACACAGATTAAGTTCTACAAGAGCACAGGACTAAGAGCCAGAATATTGAGCTTCTATCCAGGCTAGGGCAGCTCAGAAACAGCCAATGTCTTTCCAAACACGTCTGAGGAATGGGAGCACTGCCAAGTCCCACAAGAAGTAGATCTCCTTGATGGAAATGACCCCAGAGCTTGTAGCCAGTAAGCCTGGAGCCTATAGCTAACTCCCCTTGCTAGGATTCCCAGCAGTCTTAAATCAAATTAGCTTTCCATGTTGAATTCCTGGTTCAGGAATATCCAGGCTACATATTTTATTTCTCTCTACAAATCATTGTCATTTTCTTTATATTTAAATGTTTATATTACAAAACATTTCAAACACATAGATATAGAGAAGATACTATCTCTATATATAAAAGCCTAAGCGACCATCCAACTGTCTGACCAGTGGTTATGGGCAATAACCACTGGGGGCAGATGCTCTGACTGGTAGCTATGACACACACTGACCACTAGGGGCAGATGCTCAATGCAGGAGCTGCTAAGCTGCGGTGACTTGGCAGCTGTGGTTCTCAGGTGACACACCTGGAACCAGAGAGGAGAGAGCCCCATTTCAGGGTGCGTCACCCAAGAACTGCCCTCTTGAAACCTGGGACCCCTCGGGGGATGTATAAGAGCTGGTTTCAGCAAGATCCCCTCAGGCCAGGCCAAAGGACCCCACTGGTGGATAAATCCATGCACCAGGCCTCCAGTATATATATATATATATATATATATATATATATATATATATATATATATATATATATATATAATGTATAATCAATAGTATAGAATAACCATTAATCAGATTCAATCATTTTCAAGATTTTCCCATGCTGAAAACTAAAATATTTTAAATCAAGTGCTATCCCAAGTCATTTCATCCCCACTTATTTCATTCACTGTGGATCTGCAAAACATATCAACATTTTCTTACATACCCACAATATTCTGTTCTATATTTATTAGTTTCTGTGAGCCAGGTTACCGGGAGATGGAGTTGATGCCATTGAGAAGAAGAGAAAGGGGGAATTAATATGAATCTAACAGTAACTGGGGTAAGCCATGTGCCAGGTACATTATCTCATTTAAGTCACCATGGCCAATTATAGTAGTTATTACCCCTCTTCTACGGAGAAGGAAACTGAGGATCAAAGAGATGATGTAATTCATCCAAGCTGGTTCTGCCAGTAAGGGGAGAGGGCTGTCATAGACAGTAATGCCCCAGCCAATCGCCTGGGGTCTAGTGGCTCCAATTTCTCCATTCAACAAATGCCTATTGAGCATCTACTATGTGCCAGACACAGGGCCAGGTGCAGAAGACACAGTGGTCCACAAAGATGGAGTCCCCTACTCTCATGGAACGTAGAGTCTAACAAGGGAGTTAGAAGCAGCCATTAGTCAAATAATGCCACCAATGAAGATAAAATAACAAGTGAGACATGCATGCGTGCAACAAATAGACTCCTAAAGATGGGGGGGGGGAGCACGCGGGGGGAGGGGAGGCATGATGGGTGCCATGGGGGAGTGGCTCTAGAATTTACCTAGAATTTACAGATTTCCATTCTGAAAATGCCAAGGTGTTTTAACAGAAGCCACTAGGAGGTCTGGACAGTCACAAGCAGAGCCCTCTGGTGAATTATGGGACCTAGCTATACTCCACCTTTATGGGAGCAGTTGTTCTAACTGTAGCTGCTTTAATAGTATGTTGGGAAGCAGGGATTCATGGAACCCAGTCAAGAGCCTCAAGCTCCTATGTGGGAGGAGACTCACTAAGATCTGTGCTCATGATCTGGAGGAGAGAGAATGCAGTAAAATTTGAACAACACATCCCACTAACCATGGGCCTAGATCAGGGTCCAACAAACTATAGGCCTCAGGCCAAATCCATCCTGTGCCTGTTTCTGGGCAGCCTACAAGTTAAGAGTGGTTTTACACTTTTTAATGGTTGGGAGGAAAAAAACATAAAGGACACTAATATTTGTGACACATGAAAAGTGTATGAAATTCACATTTCAGGGCCTATTAATAAAGTTTTATGGAACACAGCCATACTCATCATTTACTATCACCTATGGCTGCTTTCACAACACAAAAGCAGAGCTGAAAAGCTGACTGACACCAGGGTATTGCTATAAAACGGACATTACTACTGGCCCTGTATAGAAAAAGCTTGCTGGGCTAGTCTGAAGAGCCGATAAATCTGACCCTGTGGTCAGACAACTGAAAAATAAGCTTTAGTGGGAACAAGTGCTAAGTAATGTACTTTGGGGTAAAAATATCCAAACAATTTATAAAATGAAGACAGAGCTCTGAGTTGTGAGATTACAACTCAGAACTCAGCACAACTAAAGGCAGCTAGAGTAATAGTAAGTGCATTTCCTGCCCTAGACTATAAAAATCACTACACAATGGTTGAAGTTGGTTATCTGCAGACTTCACCTGATGGGGCCTAAGGGAATGATTTCAGGAAGACTAGACTAAAATATAACTGAGAAAAAAGGATATATTATTTTGCACTTTCACTTAAAAACTACGTATAGGTATGGATATCAACAGTTTGCATATAATTCAAGGAAAATTAATAATAAAGATTTAGAATTGGGATGTGTACACAGGACTACTGAGAATCTCATTTAGACCAAGCATGTCAAACGCGCGGCCTGCAGCCCATATGCCTCGTTTATTTGGCCAGTGTTAGTTAGCTTTTGAGTTTGACATGCTTGATCTAGACTAGGGGTGTCGAACTCAATCAGAGAAGGGGCCAAAATCTAAAATCCAGCCTAAATCGCGGGCCGAATGGTTTACTGAACAGTCATAAACTGTCATTGTGATGGAAACGCAGCGGAGTGCAGTGATGACAGCGCAGTGTGGGCCACATTGCAAGGCCTGGCGGGACGGATTCGGCCCGCGGGCCTTGTGTTTGACAAATGTGATCTAGACTGTCTTATTCAGCACTATAGCTTCAAGGTCTAGTGTCATGACTGAATATGAAAATCATTCAAATAATATTTGTTGAAGAAATAAGGAGTCAGGGGAGGGATAGAAGAGGGGAAGAGAGGGAAGAAAAAGGGAAGGAGGGAGAAGGTGGAGGAAGTAGGAAGAAGGGAGAAAGTTGGGCAGAATCCACAGGGTTTGAAGGCTGGATGGGAGTGAGCCAGTTGCCGAGGATAAAGAGAACCTTAGCAGGGAAATAGAAGCACAAAAGGCCAGGAGGCCTGGAACAATGTCATTTAAAACTCTCAGTCATCTTTGCTCTAATTCTAAGATAACTTGATTTCTCCTATCACTTGTCCTGTAAAGAGGGCATCTAGGGCAATAGGAAAGGTATATCCCACAGGATTATTAACATATTAGAGGCCCAGTGCATGAGATTTGTGCACGAGGGCGGGGGGTGGGTGGGAATTGTCCCTCAGCCCAGCATGCACCCTCTCCAATTTGGGACCCGACTGCCAGGTTAGGCCAAATCCTGGAAGTCAGACATCCCTCTCACAATCCGGGACTGCTGGCTCCCAACTGCTCGCCTGCCTGCCTGCCTGATTGCCCCTTACTGTTTCTGCCTGTTAGCCTGATCACCCCCTAACCACTCTCCTGCCAGCCTAACTGCTCCCCTACTGGCCCGGTCTCCCCCAACTGCCCTCCCCTGCTGGCCCAGTCACCCTCAACTGCCTTCCCCTACAGTCCCAGCCCTCCCTTGCCAGCCTGGTCACTCCTAATTGTTCTCCCCTGCAGGCCTGGTCATCCCCAACTGCCCTCCCCTGCTGGCCTGATTGCCCACAACTGCCCTCCCCTGCTGGCCATCTTGTGGCAGCCATCTTGTGCCCACATGGGGGCAGCCATCTTGTGCGAGGGTAATATGCATATTACCTCTTTATTATATAGGATCAGCCACAAAGTAATTTACTCAGTCTCTGAGGCAATTAGGCAAACATTGATTTCCCCAGCCTGTTCCTCTGGTGTAGTTTCTGTACCTGCAAAGCCTCAGAATTCACTTGGGACCTTGGTGACTCTAACATGGCTGTGGCCTGCAGGGCCCTACCTGGGTGTAGCTGGCTTTCCTTTTTGATTGCTCTGACCTCTTTCACTCCAATGTACTAGGAGTCATGCCCAGAGAATTCCCTGAGGTTACCCAGCCCAGTTTGCTACGGGACCCAATCGGAACAAGGTATCTTTCCCAGAAAAGATTCTCTCCCAGCTCAGCAAGATTCAGCCCTTACCAGGGTTCTAGAGTCTTTCTTTCCTGAGAGGTGAACTCATCCAAGTAAATTGAAAGTCCCATGGCCTGGACACCCCTCTGTCCCAAATAAACCAGGGCAGTTGGTTACCTGCCAGGCAGTTTCCCCATTTACAATGGGCCTCTTATCCTACTGTTCCCCACACTTCACCTGGGTCTGCTCCAGAGTTTCTGCTGCCTCCTGCCCATCACTCAGAATATTGAAAGCAGCTCCTTCTGCATCAGGGAGGGGGACAGCATGGCCTCGGTGGGCTACTGGGTTCAGGGTTAGGATCAGAAGTCAGAGACTGAGGAAAAGGAGATCCTAAGGAAACACAGCTGATAAAGAGTTGGATCAAAGCCTCTCCTCTTTTATCTGATGTTTCTGTGAGGGTTAAACGGTAGCTGGTATCAGGTAAAACTTTCAACATTTACAATGTTTGGAGACAATGAAGAACTACAAAGGGAAAGCTTCCTTAAACCCTATTTGCAAGTGAGCAGACTATGAATTATTAAAACGTAAGTAACAAAGAGGAGAGTAAAACTTTGTTGGTCAGTAAAAAACAACTGTAATAATTACAGTAATTTACATTTAACTACCATGGGGCATAGTGATTATGAGGCATTATTGTGCCATATAAAGCATACCCCAAGATCTTTGTGATTAGGGGACTAAACATTAGTCAGGCATGTGTGCTCTGGTGGTAGGTTTAAAATGATTAAAGGTAATTTAGGTTGGCCTAGTTTTGGGATTTTTGCTGCAGGGAAAATAGGGAGTTAAAATAGCAGGTGAACTTGTTGCATTTGGTTCTAGGAGGACCAATATAATGATACTTAAAAAAAAAAAATTATTACCATCTTTACCTATGAAAGAATTCTGAGAAAAACTCAAAACACTGCAGATTTTAATTAAACTAATCCTCACAATAACCCTGGGAGGGAAATTCTGACACAATGGCCTTCATTGTGTAAAGCTGCAAGTTGTTAGGCCTACAAAAAGAGTCACTTTGTTTGCGGTTGCTTCTCTCTCCCGGCTTAATTCATCAATGTTACAATGTTCTTTGAAATAAGTCTAGTATAAATATAAACTATTAGTGTGTTAATAATCTCCAATCATTATGAGACAAAATGATTTCATCACTAAGAATTTCTTAGAAATGACCTTACCTACGAGTTTAAAGAAACAGAATGTTTGTTAGAGGGAAATTTAAAATTATGGATTAACTCTCTATGATTAAAATATTTCCATATGTTAATTCATGCATATTTACAGGGCTCCTGCTATAAGAATGATGCTAGGTGCTATGGACACACACACACACACACACACACACAAAAAAAAAAACAACAACAGCGTATGATAGAAATGAAGTAACCCTAACAGTAATGTGTATAGTGGTGATCTAGAAATCTAAATACGTTGGAACATGTCCTTCGTAAACCAAGGACTGGAGTTTAGCAATCCTGAAAAGGGACGATACAAGTGGAGGATTCTTGAAGACCGGCCTTTGCTCACACTCTTGCTTTGCAGTTTGGTTCAGACGGCATAGTCTTTCATAACTCTCTCCAGTAAAGTAAGGGAATGCTTTCACATACAAAAATCTCATTCGTCTAGTGTCCCTATGAAATAGGGAGGGCAGATATTATTTCTACTTTTTACAGTTAAGAAAATGAGCTCAGCATTAGTATGCTGCTAGGAATCACAGTGACTGGATGGCCAAATTAGCAGCTGAAACTAGTTTCCACTTTCTCCTGTGGTGTTCTTGTCTATGATGAAGCATTCCCAAGCACTTCCAAAGTCAGCCTTCTACCTTCATCTTCCAGTTCCCCCCGCCCAGCTACCATCTCCAGACCCCAGGGATACTGTGCTCAGTTCTTAAATCCATCCCACCTGCTCTATTCTCTCTCTTTTTAGATAGACATGGCTAGAGAAATCCATAAAAACATTTACTTTGTGTGTGTGTGTGTGTGTGTGTGTGTGTGTGTGTTTGCTTGTTTTTCAACTATATTTTTCAATATTATTTTGTATTACTCTCAGGTGGACAACATAGTGGTTTGGCAATTATATATTTTACAAAGTGTTCCCTCTGGATTCTTCTAGACCTGGGCATGATGGATGTCATAGGGGAATGGATCTAGAATTTACCTAGAATTAACCCCTCTCCCTGCTGGCAACCATTAGTCTGTTCTCTGTATCTATGTGTTTGTTTCAGTCTTGTTTGTTTATTTATTCTGTTCTTTAGATTCCACATATAAGTGAAATCGTATAGTATATGTCTTTCTCTGACTGACATATTTCACTTGGCATAATACTCACTAGGACCACCCATGCTGTTGCAAATGGTAAGATTTCATTCCTTTTTTTTTTTAATGGAGTAATATTCCATTGTAAATACTGTATATGTATCACAGCTTTTTTATCTACTCATCTATTTATGGTCACTTGAATTTCTTCCAGATATTAGCTGTTGTAAATAACACTGCAGTGAACATAAGGATGTACTTATTCTTTCAAATTAGTGTTTTGGATTTCTTCTAATATACACCTAGAAATGGAATCACTGAAGGCAAAGAATATACAGTGGGGCAAAGACTGTCTAGTTATTAAATGGTATTGGGAAAATTGGGACAGATAAATGTGAAAAAATGAAACTAGACCACTTTCTTACACCATAATGGATTAAAGATTTCATTGTAAGGCTCAAAACCATAAAACTCCTAGAAGCAAGCATAGACAGTAAAACCTCTGACATCTCTCTTAGCAATTTTTTTTCTGATATATCTCCTTGGGCAAGGGAAACAAAAAATAAATAAATGGAACTATATCTAACTAAAGTTTTTACACATCAAAGGAAACCATCAACAAAATGAAAGACAACCTACTGAATGCAAGAAAATATTAGCCAATGATACTTCCTATAAGAGGTTCATACTTAAAATTTATAAAGAACTCACAACTCAACACACAAAAAAGCCAACAATCCAATTTTTAAAAAATGGGCAGTCTTGGTCCATGTGGCTCAGTTGACTAAGTAAAAGGTTGCTGGTTCAATTCCTGGTCAGGGCGCCTGGCTAGATTTCAGCTCAATCCCCAACAGGGAGCATGCAGGAGTTTGCTGATCAATGTTAAGCTTTCACATCCATGTTTCTCTTTCCCTCTTCCTTTCTCTCTCTCTAAATATCAATAAAAATTACTCAAACAAACAAACAAACAAACAAACAAAAAAACACCTTCAGGTTCTTCACCATCAAATCAAAGTTTAAAAAAAAATGGACAAAGGACCTGAACAAACACTTCTCCAAAGAGAACACACAGATGGCTAATAGACATGAGAAGATGCTCAACATCACTAATCATCGAAGAAGTGCACATTAAAACCACTTAAGATATCACCTCACACCTGTCAGAATGGCTGACATCAATAAATCAACACACAACGAGTGTTGGTGAGGGTGTGGAGGAAAGGGAACCTTTGTGCACTGTTGGTGGGAATGCAGATTGGTGCAGCCACTGTGGAAATCAGTATGGAGGTTATAGAGTAATGGTTCATTTAAGAGCCGCAGTTCTGAAACCAAACTGATCTGGATTGAGTTTCTGCTGTTTGCTAGCTGCACAACACTGGCCAAGTTCCTTAACCTCCCTCGGGCTCTGTGTCTTCATCTACTTAAAAAAAAAAATAGTAATAGCTGGCATTGAGTGAGCCCAGACTACTTACATGCTAAGTTTTACATGTTTTGCATACATTATCTTATTTAACCCTAACCACGGCCCTGTGAGGTAGGAACTATTATTATTGTTTAATAGCTAAGAAAATTGAAGCACAAAGAGGTTAAACAGTCTGCCAGAGGTTATATGACTGTAAATCATGAGGCTAGAATTCAAACACAAGCAGTCTGTTTCCAAGACCCATGCTTTGAATCACTTCCTTCTTCGTATTGAGGTTGTAAGGATTCAATGAGCTAATACAAGCCAGAGCACCTGCACAATGCCTAGCACATAAACAAGCCTTAAGTAAATGTTAGCTGTATAATTTTTACCATTGTCATTTGTTCCAAAAGATAGCTGGGCCAGAAAACAGGTTTTGACATAGCATATTTTGCACTCATTGCAGTTAATTGCCCTAAGGTTATGTGTCTTGCAATTTAACTGACAAGCCTCTGTTATTACCCAAATCATCTCTGTATTATGGGTTACCTAGTTAAGAGATGGGCTAAATGGCTGGCAACCATTTTCATTTTCCCATGGGAAAAAAAATCCTTCATACTAGGAAGAAATATGAAGTCACTTATGGAAACAAATAGTGCCCTAAGCAATAGCTAGCGGAACTGCAGGCAGTAACCAGATTGTGAAGTTATATTTCAAAAGTACATTTGTCTATTGTGATAAGCTCTGAATACAAAGACATAAGATTGAAAATAGTGGTTACATTCCAAACCTATTCACAGAAGTCTATTTATTTAGCCCATTTTAAGTTCAATGATAAAATAAAAATTAAAAATTAAAAATAAAAAAATAAAAAAACCATGCCGCTAACCCAAAGGTAGGCCTTGGGTCAAGAGTCCATGTGATGAAAGAATAAGAAAAGTATCTTTTCTGGTACAAAGGAAAGTTGACATAGAGTCTATTAGTTACCTGCTTCTCTGTAACAAATTACCCCAAAGCTCACCATATTAAAACAATACATATCTATTATCTCACAGACTCTGTGGGTCATCTGGGAATGGCTTACCTGGGTAGTTCTGCTCAGGATCTGCTCAAGGTGAGGTTTCAGTCATCATCCAGACTGCAGCCATCTGAAGGCTTCACTAGGGGGATCTGCTTCCAACATTGCTCACTCACATGGCTGTTGGCAGGAAGCCTGAGTCTTCATGACATGGTAGCTCTAGCTCCCCCAGTCCAAATGACCTTAGAGTGAGAACAAGAAGGCAGTTGCAATGCCTTTTGTGACCTCATCTTATAAGTCACACACGGTCACTCCTGCCAGAGTCTGCTCATTATGACCCATAAGCTGTTCATGAAGGAGCAGTCCACACTCAATGGGAGGCGGGAAGTAACCTTCACCTCTTGAGGGGGATCGTATCACAGAATTTTTGAACCTATCCTAAAATCACCATGGAGTTTTTGGCTGCCCTCCCATCTCTCTCTTCAGGTACCCAGTTATACAAAATAATTAAAATAAATTGGAATGCAAAACTTCTCAATAGAGTTTACTGTAAATACTAAAAATAAAATTTAAGAAAATACTCTCACCTCGACTTTTCTAGAAAACATTTCTCCCTTTTCTTTATAAAGAATCTCATGTGGAGAATTTACACTGGGAAGCTATCACACTCCTGGAATATTTGCTTCTTTATTTGTACCATTAGAATTTCAGGCAGTAGAATAAACACATTAAAAATAACAAATAACCTACTCCCAAATGGATGGATTAAGATATTTGGAGTTAGGAAAGCAACCTTCAGTAAGCTCTCCACCTTCTGCTGACAATGACCTAAGTGCCATGAGTACTGAATATTCTGGGTCTTGGGAACTATGGGATCTCTGATCCAGGTCTCCTCACCTGATTTCCCATTGCTACAGTGCTTTAAGAATATTGCGGGCCTTCAAAAGCGAGGGGCTATTCTGGAATCTAAAAGTGGTTGGGACTCGTGCACCTGAGACGCAAAATTCTAAAATGTCATCTGAATCTTCAGAGAAAAATGATGTTTCTTAAGACTTTTTGTTATATTTTTTGTGACTTGAAATTTGGTGGTCCATGTAGACTACTGTTAAAATACAACATTTAGTAGCCCTGACCAGTTTGGCTCAGTGGATACAGCATTGTCCTGGGGACTGAAGGGTCCCAGGTTCGATTTTGGTCAAGAGTATGTACCTTGGTTGGGGGTACATCCCCAATAGGGAGTGTGCAAGAGGCAACTGATCAATGATTCTTTCTCATTGATGTTTCTAACTCCTTATCCCTCTCCCTTTCTCTCTGTAAAAATCAATAAAATATATATTTTTAAAAATACAACATTTATACTGGGGGGTGAGGGCATGTATGGGAGTGAGGTGGCGGGGGGCAATGGGGAGATATGGATACATGTAATACCTTAATCAATAAAAAATTTGAAAAAATACAACATTTATAGACTTGCCGGTTTAACTCAGTGGATATAGTGTTAGCCTATAGATTGAAGGATCCTGGGTTCGATTCCCATCAAGGGCATATAATTGATGTGTCTCCCTCATATCAATGTTTCTTTCTCTCCCTCTCCCTCAACTCTCTAAAAATCCACGAGGGGGCCAAATCAGGTTTGGCTCAGTGGATAGAGCGTCAGCCTGTGGACTGAAAGGTCCAAGGTTCAATTCCAGTCAAGGGCATGTACCTTGGTTGTGGGCACATCCCCAGTGAGGAGTGTGCAGGAGGTAGCTGATCGATGTTTCTCTCTCATTAATGTTTCTAACTATCTCTCTCCCTTCCTCTCTGTAAAAAATCAATAAAATATATATATTTAAAAAAAAACCATAGGGGGGAAAAGTAACAAACAAAAATACAATATTTATAAACGTTGGATAAATAGGAGTTTGCACTATAATTCAACTCCAAGTAGAAGCTAAGTTTGATCTAAATGATAATTTCTCCTGACAGTGTCTTTATTATTATTGCTGTATTAAATTTTATTTGAGATTTAACCCCATTTGAGAATATGATGAAGCCTAAGGGACTTACTAAAAATATATATATATATGTCCACAAAATTTTGCTCATATGTTTAAGACCTCCCAAATTCCTAAATTCCATCCAAGGAATCACCGTGATGGTGGTGGTGGTGGTGGAGGGAACTCCATTCCATTAAGATTTATATCTAAATTTGAACCTCCTTCTCAGAACTTAATGAATTTTTAACTTCTTATTAAACAGAACTAAGGACCAGAAGAGATATTTCTACTAGATTGTCTCTGGTTGGGTTTAGTCCATATTGTGACTACCGGTACTTGGAGGCAAAAGGAAGGTGGAGTGTGAGCACAAAGAGAACAAGGCACCTTTGATTTTTAAAAATAATAACTACATATTAGGCGCAGAGCAGCTGAGGATCCTATACACCTTGCCCTCTCCGAGTTGACCTTGGCCAATTTGCCAGCGAGAAGCAGGAACTGGGGAGAGAGGAGCTGCCTGACTTCCCACTCACAAATGGAGCTAAATGGGTTTCCCCCACCAAGGTCCCACCCTCGCTTCCCCGCTCCCCACCCCCCGCCAGGCCCTGGTTCCGTAGAGCGAATTCCCAGGCCAAGCGGGGCCCCATCCTCTGTCTCCCCACGAGGGCACGTGGGAGGGCCCGCGGGGTTGGGGCCGAGCCTGTGTGCATCCCTCGGGCAAAGGCGGGCGCGCGGGGCCGGGTCGGCGGGACCCGAGCGAGGGGCCCGGGGACGCAGAGCGCGCGCCCCTGCGCGCCGGCTCGCGCGTCCCCGCGCCGCCCCCTCCCGCGCGCGCCTCGCCCGCGGCCGCTCCGGCGCACGCGCACGCGCGGGCGGGCGGGCTCGGGAAGGGCGGGGAGAGGCGGTGGCCGCGGGCGCCGGGGCGCGGACCTGTCAGACCCGCGGAGCCGGCCTGGCGCTGCGGGCGCTGCAGGCGAGACCAGCCCCGCTCCCCGGCGGCTCCGGGCCGAGCCGAGCCGAGCGGGGGCGGGGAGATGAGCGGCGGCCCCGCGGCGGCGCCCCACACCGACGCGCCGCCCCCTCGCGGAGCCGCGGCGCCTCCTCCGCGCCCGCCCTGCGCCCCCCGCCGCCGCCGGGGCTCCGGCACCCACTTGCGGGCTGCGATGGGGCGCCTTTAATGCCGAACGTGCTTCGGGTCCCACGCGATGGGGAGGGACGCGCGGCGGTGAGGTAGGGGCCGCCCCGCCGGCCGGCGGTCCCTGCAGCCGCGGGCCGTTCCGCGCGCGGCGCGCAGCCTCTGCCATGGCCGGGGCCGGCGCGTGGAAGCGCCTCAAATCTCTGCTGCGGAAGGACGACGCGCCGCTGTTTCTGAATGACACCAGCGCCTTCGACTTCTCGGACGAGGCGGGCGACGAGGGGCTCTCCCGGTTTAACAAACTTCGCGTGGTGGTGGCCGACGACGGCTCCGAAGCCCCGGAGAGGCCTGCTAACGGGGCGCACCCGGCCCTCCAGGCCGACGACGACTCGCTGCTGGACCAGGACCTGCCGCTGCCCCGCAGCCGCCTGAGCCTGAAGGCGGACCCCTGCGACAGCTGCAGCCGGCGCCGGGAGCGGCTGGCCCAGAGGAAGGTGAAGACCCGGCTGACCATCGCCGCCGTGCTGTACTTGCTGTTCATGGTTGGAGAACTCGTAGGTGAGCGGTGGTGCCAACTCACTTGCCATTTCCATGGTGTCCGGCTGCTCTGGGTGCACGGGATGGGAGGTTTAAAACGTTCTTTTCGGGAAGCTCGCTTGCTCTCTAGCAAGAGAGACTCATCTCTTGTGGTGTGAAAAGTCCACACCGTTCCAAAGTGCGGGTCAATCTACAACATAAATTTATTGTTTACCTTCAGTGTACATCCTGTAAGTTCCTCTTTTCTTCTGAAAGAATTGTGATAAAACACCAGGTTAATGCTTGCAAGGTTTAAAATAGTAATAATAATAATAATAATAATAATAATAATAATAATAATTCTAAAGTTACTTAGAACCATAAAATGTTACGGTAGGAAAGGACTTCACTGAACACCTGCAGGCTCAGTCCCTCCCCCCCCCCCTTTTTTTTCGTAGGAATCTGAGGGCCTGAGGGGGGTCAGGAAGTTGGGAGGAAATAGGTGGTTAATGGAAGAGTCACACCTACAGTCCCAGGCTCTTGACTTTTTTTCCCCCCCTCTATCTATGACATGGGTGTTCTCTCTATGCTACTTCCTGTTAGATTTATATCCAAGAGATTTGCAACAAATACTACCAACTAACCGGAAAGTTTTTCATTATAAGGAGAATCTGAGAGGAACCAGAAAAATGGCTCCCCCGGGGTTTATGAACTTGGCTTATTTTTCATTTTTTAATTACTTAAATACATTCTCACTATAAAACATATTAGTGTAACTGCTAACTTGCCTTAATAACCGTTTACGAAGTGACATTAACCCAGAGAGGCCACTCTCCCACGGTGTCTCCTCGGGGTGAGCCATGGTGAGAAGAGAGGTGGCAGTCCAGGTTTGAGGTGCTGGTTGGATGGTTCAGTGTAGGAAAACTACCTACATTTCCTACCTCATTTCCTATCACTCCTCCCCCGCGCTCTCTTCAGCCGTGCTGGCCACCTTTCCCCTATAACTCACAAAGCTCTTTGCTGCCCCTCAGGCCTTCACAGGTTATTTTGAGGTCACTAGAGTAAGAAATACAGTTAACACTGTGATTCATGTAGGTGTGCATCATACCTATGTATGTGTGTACATATACACATATGTATAAATACATATGTATAACTGAACATATACACATGTGTATAAATACATATGGATAACTGAAAAGTTTTATTTCATGTGATGTCTTCTAATATTTTTTCAGTTGTGGTTCCACCCCACTTAAATTGATTTCATGGGTCCGCAAATACAGCAGGGTCTGCAATTTGAAAAATACTGCTTTATGTGGATTGACTTTTCCCAAATCTTCTCTTGGCAGGTTTCTTGTCATTTATGTCTCATCTCAAAAGAAACCTCTGAGAGCCCTTTCTAACTAAACCTTCCTTCTCCCCTGCTCCCTTCCCAACTATAAAAGCCCTCTACAGCTGAGATTATCTTCTTTATATATTTCCTTGTTTTAGTATATTTACTTGTGTAACATCTTGTCTTTCTCCACTGAAATGTAAGCTGAATTCCCAGCACCTAGAACAATGATTGGCACAGAGTAGACACTCATTAAATTTCTGCTGAGTTCATTTTTAGTGTGTTAGAGGATAAACAGTTTGGCTGCAATGTAGTAAACAAGAGGGGAAGAGGCAGGGGAACCAGATCAGGTAGGTCCTGTATTAAGTGGACCGTGTTAAATGAGTGTAGTTTTTCATTCTAAATACAAGGGGAAGCCAGTGAAGGCTTTTAAGCAGAGTGTGACATGTTAGGATTTACCTTTTTAAAAGATTACTCTGGCTCTTACATGGAGAATGGATTGGAGGGTGCAGAAATGGAAACAACTATTGCAGAGATGCAGACAAGAGATTATTATGGCTTGGACCAAAGTGGCTTGAGAAAAATGTACTTACTGGTTGAGAAACATTCTAGAGGTAACATTGGCAAACTTGGCTAGTGGTTTGGCTGTGGTGGTGGATGGGAGAGCAGTGTCAGCAATAATTCTGAAGTTTCTCACCTAAGCAGCTGAGTGTATGGAAATGTATGTAATTTATGAAGCAGGGAGAAAATATAGAGCAGGATTTAGCTATGGCTGTTTTAAACGTGTTCTCATATGTACGTGAAATAGCCAAGTAAATATATCTAGTGAGCATATGAGTCTTCAGTTCAGAAAAGAGGTCAAGGTAGAGATATGTAATGCCGTGGGAATGGAAAAAGTCACCTAAAGAGCCAAGTCTGGAGGAACTCCAACTTTAGAAATCAAGCAGAAAGCAAACAGGTATCTCAGAATCAAGAAAAGGGAGTATTTCAAAGTGGCAATAAATAAATTGAAGCTGCAAGAGGTCCAATAAGATGAGAACTAAAGTATCCTTGAGTTTAATAACAGTGTTGTTGATTAACAACTGCATTTTTATTGAAGTGAAAAAGTTTAAAAAGTGAGTGCAGATAAAGATGGCAAATGAACTCATTCATCTAATTGTACTCTCTCCTGAAGCCTCTTTTAAACTATAATAAAGGGATATGTATATCCACACAGATGTGGAAAACTGGAAGGGAGACAATAACAACACAAATTTGGGAAACTATATAGGAAACTGATAAAGGAGGAAACTGACAATAGATCCAAGGAAGCCAACTCCTAAGCAAGCAATAGGGAAAGCCAAGAACCAATCTAATGCATCAGAAACGCCTAGAGAACTTAAACACAACGCTGGGCCAGAGTTTCTAATTAAGTAGTTATGGGATCTGGCCTGTGAGTTTGCATTTCTAACAAGTTCCCAGGAGGTGCTGATCTTGCTAAATAAATTGGAGCGGGGGGGGGGGGGGGGGGGGGGGGGGGTAGCGGAGAGCGTTTAGCCCTGCCCTGTTGCTCAGTGGTTAGAACGTAGGACCAAAGGGTTGTGGTTTTGAATCGCGGTCAAAGGCACCTCCCTTAGGTGTGGGTTTCCAGCCCCAACCTTGGGTGGGAGGCAAACAATCCATGTGTCTCTCATGTCAATGTTTCTCTCTCTCCCTCCCCCCATCCTCCTTCCCTTCCACATTGTCTAAAAATCAATGGAGAAAATACCCTTAGGGGAAGTTTTTTAAAAAATCTTTTAAACAATAAAAACACAAAAAATATTTTTAACTCCACAGAAAAGTTGGAAGATGAACTAAGGTAATCTCTGACAAGAGGAGAGCAAAAAAGTAGAAATGGCTAACAGGAGAAAAAAAATGCAAGAAAATTAGTATATTAGTCCAAACATCAAGTAATAGGAGTTTAAAGAACAAAGAAAGCAGAAGGAAAGAAATCAGCAACATACAGTAGTCCTCCCTTATCTGTGGTTTTACTTTCCACAAGTTTCAGTTACCCGTGGTCAACCATAGTCCAAAAATATTATATGGAAAATTCCCAAAATAAACAATTCATAAGTTTTCAAATATGCACTGGTTCTGATTAACATGAGGAAATCTCACACTGTCCTGCTCCATCCTGCCCAAGACGTGAATTATCCCTTTGTCCACACTATCCATCCTGATAGTCACTTAGTAGCCTTTTTGATTGTCATGATGTCCACAGTGCTTGTCTTCACATAATCCTTATTTACTTAATAATGGCCCCAAAATGCTGACAACTCACCTATGCCATAAGAGAAGCCATAAACTTTATCATAGGTATTTGTATAGGAACATAATATATATAGGGTTCAACACTAGCCACAGTTTCCAGCATCCACTAGGGGTCTTAGAATATATCCCCTTTAGATGAGGGGGTATTACAGTAGTTTAGAAAATGCCCCCAGAACTGAAAGGTATACATTTGCAAATTGAAGGAGTCAACAAAAGCCCAGCAGATTGGGTACATTATTTTGAATTTCAGAACACGGGGAACACATTGTTATCTATTGCCTCCGATTGTTTTTGCACAGGGCAGAACTCCAAGTCAAGTAAAAGAAAAAACAGCCTGGCAAGTATGGTCTTCCTGGGAACCATGAGACAAGGTCAAATAAAAGACATTGCTCTGGGAATGGGGCTCTTAAGGAGCTCCAACCCTATTCTGTCCCTTGCAGTGGCTGCCCTGCTGAGGTTTTCACTGGGATTGCCACTTGTTGGTGTTCAAGGTTACCAAAAAGCTACATACGGGGAAATGCCACAGAGCTCACTATTCTTACCAAGATTCCGCCATTTCCCTTGAATAAAAGCTACCTATAACAGTTTTCAGGTAATTTCTAGAGTTTTAAATAAGCTGATTTGTCCATGTTCTTATTGCTTTTATGAAGATGATTTTCAGAGGTCCCTACTCTGCTATTTTTGCTGATGATCACCAACGTGTGGCTCTGTAAATTTAGGTTAATTAAAATTAAATTAATTTAATTCAGTTCCTCAGTTACACTAGCCATATTTTAAATGTTCAAAAGTCACATATGACTAGTGGCTACATATGACTAGTAGACAGTATAGAGGACATTTCCATCATCTCAGAAAGTTCTATTGGACAACGTGGCTTTAACATACCCTCCTTTTATAATAATGAGGCTCAAAATGTTAGCAAGTAACTAGCTTAGAATCTCTGAGATTCCAAAGCCCCATGTTATTAACAACCAACCTGTATTTTTTCTCAGTGATTTCCAGCATTTTCATGTCAGGGAATACAGGAAGTCCTCAGGTTACATCAGACTCGATGTACATCATTTCGTGGTTACATCGCCATCTCGCGTTCACAGTATTTATAAAAGAAAAAAAGTTCTATCATTTCAGCATATATACATATGTGCTTTGTGTTTTTATTATTTATTTACCACAAGTAAATGTCAGTAATTGTTATCTTTTATATTTTTTTTACTGTTTCATTTCACTACTGCTGTGTATGTGCTCCATGTGAGTGACATAGGTGTTTATGTAGATGGTTCTGACTTTCAGCAAATTGCGTTACATCTCGCCCTAGAAATGGGTCTCTGATGTAACCTGAGGACCTACTGTACATAAAAATTATATTTGTATAGAACACACTAGAGTACGTGGATGTGACTACAAAATCACTGCCTCCAGTTCTGCTGCTTCTGGCTCTGCACAGTCATCTTAGAAATAGGGAGATCAGCAACCCAGCACACTAGTATGTCAAGACACCCTCACCATGAAGTTCCACTATCTATATGTATAAAAGGCTAAGTGTCCAACCATCCAACTGATCAACCAGCCAGTACAGATTACACGCACTGGCAATTTAAAATAAACATTGATACATATAAAGCTCTTGCTGGTGCCAATTGCATGCATGTGTTTCAATCTGTCATTGTCAATCCTGAGTTTGGTTGACATTCTATTATAGAGATAAAGCAAATAGTGATATTGAAATATTTCTTAATTTTCTTTCAATGTGCATGAACCACTAATATAGCATAACAGTGATTCTCAAAGTGTGGTTCTGAGCCCAGAAGCATCAGCCTCACTGGGAACATGTTGGAAATGTAAATTCTCAGGTCCCATCCAGACCTACTTAATTAGAGATTCTAAGAGGTCAAGCAATCTGCAGTTTTACAAAACTTCCAAATGATTCTGGTACCCATAAAAGTTTGAGTGCTCTGTATTATATTATAAAAGCTTACGCAATGGATGGTAATAGGAAAATTATATAACCATAATGGAACAACATATATTTACACACACAGACATATATGTGAAATTATGTGTGTGTATATATATATAAAATGTCTAGAAAATCAATATAAAATTTAAAATTGTGTGTTTTATTTTATTAAATATACATATTATTGATTTTTTACAGAGAGGAAGGGAGGGATAGAGTTAGAAACATCAATGAGAGAGAAACATGGATCAGCCACCATCTGCATACCCCCTGCTGGGGATGTGCCCGCAACCAAGGCACATGCTCTTGACCAGAATCGAACCTGAGACCCTTCAGTCCATAGGCCAATGCTCTATCCACTGAACCAAACCGGTTAGGGCAAAATTGTGTATTTTAAATACCACCTTTTATCTCTCTATTAGGAGACATTGCTGTTGTGTACCCAATTGAATCCGTTATTTGTATCTTTTATTTTAAGCTAATGTACATTTTACGAGTTTCTTCAGTTTAATTTTATGTTCAAACTCTCCCAAACAACAAGTACTTACCTTTTCTTCAGCTTTATTGTAATATGTAGATTTTGTGGTTATTAATTTCACTAAGAGTAGGACAGTTGTTTGAGTAAAAGCTGCAGTGCTAAAACAAAATTCTTCTTTATGTATTAGCCCCTGTTTAGTGATTCTTCTTTAAGGTTGTTGACTCCTCAGAGAATCAATTCATAGAAATGGACATTCTCACTAGAAAAATATATGCATATTTAACGTTTTGCTTAAAATTTCAGTTACCTTGATTTCATTATAATAGGATAAAGATTTAGTTAGAAGTTCATGTTTTGTAGGATGTTACGTATTTTTGGGTTTATTACATTTATTTTAGTTAACATATTCCTTCTTCCCTCTTATCCTTACTCTAAGGTGGATACATTGCCAATAGCCTAGCAATCATGACAGATGCCCTTCATATGTTAACTGACTTAAGTGCTATCATACTGACCCTGCTTGCTTTGTGGCTGTCTTCAAAATCACCAACCAGAAGATTCACCTTTGGATTTCATCGCTTAGGTAGGTAATTGGGAGGTGTTTTTTAGATTATAACATTTTATGCTAAACCAATAACGGACTATAACCTTTGATTAGCTGAAATCTTTTTTGTGATAAGCCTGTTGAAATAGATGAACAAAGCGAATTAAAATGGGTGAACAGGATTTACTCAGATACATTTCTTCCCATGTACTGAACTTCAGCCCAGTCAGCTGAACAGTTTACACATATAAAATTATATGATAATCAGTAATTTGTAAATGATTTCCCTATGTCCTAATGATGTTATCATACAAGAAGTTTATCTTCAGTTTATTGAATCAAGCAAAACTATGTAAGTGTAATTCATTAATGAGCATTAGCTTCTTTCTTTTACTTCAGGTTTTTTCAACCAAGGCTACTGTGGCCAAGATTTTAAGTATCACTGTAATACGTATAACAGATACTGTGTGGCTGACCTTCATTGAGGCCACTGTATCAACACAATTCTGAAAATGCTGGCAAAGATTCTTTGCTTAATCACATTTTAGTCAGTCTCCTGAACCTTCTCCCAAGCCTCCCACTCTCAATATCTTACCAGTTATCCTTCAAGTGATGTCTTGCCACCACAGCCTGTCTTCACAAGACTTCTGTTCTGTCAGTTTTATCAGAATCCCCCTCACTCCTGATGTTTCCTCAGTAATTTTTCACCCACAGATTCCCAACCTGCTTCTTGGCTATAAATTCCCACTTGTCCATACAGTATTCAGAGTTGAGCCCAAACTCTCCCCCACTGCTAAATACCATTGCAGTGGTCCCTATGCCTGTCTCAGTAGCTTCTCCTCTTGAATAAAGTGTTCTTTACCATGTTGTAACAAGTGTCATGCATTTTTTTCATTAACAATGAACACATTTTATTTTACTATTTTAAACAAATTAATATTTAATTAAGGTTAAAATCATATATAGTCAAATACAACTGCTTCTTGCTATGTTACTATTAATATTTTTTAATTTTTTGCTTATTTAAAAAATACATATAAAATAATTGCCTTTACTATTATGTGAAGTGCCATATGACCTCATGTCATTTGCTCAGAACCCAAAAGGTGACATTTAGGTAGCTTCAGTAAAACCTGTTTTAAAGAACCAGAATTAGTATATTGTTTTTTATTTTGTGTAGACTCTTGGCTAATATTTCAATCATTTCCTCCCCTTCTATGTTACTTTTTGACCTAATACTAACTCAGTATCTAGGTCTTCTAAAAGGTAATCACTGGGTCTTCTAGTATATAACATGACATTTTAGCTGAATAGCTGACATCAGGCTGGGAAACTACCTGGCATCTCCACTCTTCAGCACTCTCAACTGCTATACAAGAGAACTAAAGCCTTGAGTGAGGTTTTTCTGTTATTTTTTAAGCCACTACATAATACATTTGGATGTGTCCCTAAAAGAAACCCACTACTTTCCAACATAGCATTCATTTGTTAATTTATTGACTTGAGGGTTTTTTACAACTTTAAAATTGCCCTGACCTGATGGCTTGGTTGGAGTGTGGTTTCATATACCAAAAGGCTGTGGGTTCGATTCCCAGTCAGGGCACATAGCTAGGTTGCAGGTTAGATCCCTGGTCAGGGCATGCATGTACGAGAGGCAGCCAATCAATGCTCCTTTCTGTCCTTCCTCCCTCCCTCCCTCTTTTCTTCCCTCCCTCCCTCTCTCCTTCCCCCTCCCTTCTCTCCCTCAGCCCCCCCCAATTTAAGATCTAAAACATAGTATGTTAGAATAGGGATTTTTGCCCTCTAGCACTATTTGAGAAAATACATTTCATTTAATGAAGTCAGTGGCACTGTATCCCAGAAATATGCAGTAATACAACATAGGAAGTCCTACATATAATAAGTTAAAAGCCAATAATCATGAAAATTCTATTAAATATCAAAGAAGTACTTGGGCTCTCTAGTGAGTGCAAACTATATAGTATTATATTTACCTAGATGGTCACTTTGTTTCTTCATAGTTTATTAGCACTATAAAAAGATGAGAGAAACTAGAACTGACTGGTCCTATTGTATCTCTGAAAATTCCTACAGACTGCCAGGTATTTCCCTTCCCTACAAATACTAAGTTCAGGATGGTGGACTAGATATCAGCATTTGACTCCTGTCTCTCCAGAGAGTCCATTGAAATAAAAAGTATCAAAACAACAAAGGGAAGTCAATACTGGGTCACCAATAAACAAGAAATTTCCAGAAATCTCTGAAAGAAAGTAGATGGGTGTAGGTTGAAGGAGAAACAAGCCAAGAAGCTGCAGCCTAGAGTACAACACGCTAGAAACTGGATCAGCCCAACAGATCTCCAAAGAAGGCTCAGAGCAGAGCATCAGAAGTGAGAATTGGGGCTGAAAAGGAAATTAATTGAATGACTATATGACCTTATGGAAAATAATTTTTAATTCTTCTAAGTATGAATTTCTTCTATAAAATATGAATGATAATACTTACATTGCAGAATTGTGAAAAATACATAAGGTAAGGTGGTAAGCCTAACAGGATACCTGGCACAGAGTAAATTTCCAATAAATGTTAGTTTCAGTTATATTTTCCTTCCTTCTTCTACTAGACTTTATATCTCTCAAAATGACCCATGCTTCTAAATTGCCTGCCTTCTCTTGTTTCCATATCAAAATTCTTATTCTCTCAGCATAACTGTCTCAGCTAGGTAGGAGAAAAGTCAGATGATTCAATCTGATGATTAACAAATTTAAAAGATGTGCTTTTTGACTTGGGTCTTTGGTAACATTTTTGGCAATGCAACAATATTTTAGCAAAAATCATGCCATCGTGGTGAAAGAAAGGTAGTATAGGTTTGAAGGGTAAACCCAAGGAATCAGTCTTTTCCTTTCCTTCGTGTGAACTCATAGATTGTGTAAAGTCATTCAGGACTTTCTTTCTTTTTCTTTTTTTTTCTTTCTTTATTCCTTTCAGTAAACTATGGTGGCAGCTCTTTTATGGGAAGAGGGAGAGGAGGTTAAAAACTACATGTGAGTTATTTTTAAGTGCCTAAATATATTTGACTGGGTTGTTTGCCCTCTCATCCTAGAAGTTAATAAAATTTAAAACTTAATGAAACCACACTGTGGGGAGAAATTCCACAAACCCTTAGGCAGAATGGCACTGTCTCCCAGACCACGGGGACATGCTATTCTAAAGAGAACATCCCCTTGCTTGCTTGCTTTATTCCTTCTCTGAGGATTATGAGTATAATTGACTTTATTCTTTCATTACTGGGGCTGAAGAGGCTGGATGGATTAGATAAAGATAACGGTCATGTGATAAGATGTAGTAGGCAGAGTTGTCTGCATTTGAAATAAAAAGCAAGATCTACAGTTTGGTAATGCAGCTCATCAGCCTAGGTTAGTGGCAAAGTGATAGTGTGGGAGTCTTTTGTATAATAGTATGTAGTTCTACTAAGCAAAAGCCTTGGATGATCCGACTAGATGACTGTTGTTTTGGGATAGGTATATGATAATAATGCTAATTCTACCTAGTTATTTATTCCCTGATGCTAAAGTATTTAGCAGAAAGTATTCAGCTAAAAATTGTTTTCCCCCAAATATGCAGCCCCCCCAAAAAAAACACTTCTCTCTAGTGATTCATTTTAATAACTTCCTCCCCCTCTGAGATGAGTTATGCCTACTCATTATTCACATCTTAGTGAGAATTAATTCATATCACATGTACATCTCTAGGTAAAGAATAGGTACTTCCTAGAATTCAGAATTTTTATTGAGGCAGAAGACATGAGTGAGGTAGTCAATGTTGGCTAGTCAAAAGTCAACTGGAGTATCTTGAGTATGAATAGAGAAAACAGTAAGAAGGTAGAAAATAGGAGATTACTTAGAATAGGAGGTGAGAGGATCCAAAGACCGACTTTGCAGTTTAGCTTGACATTCTGGTGGCAGAAGTGGGCCACTGGAAATCCTATATGATGTCTTTAGCCTGAGTGTTGTTGGGTTATCTATGGCTGCGTTGAAATACAAAGATTAGATTAGTCCTAGGCAGATCGAATATAGCTCACTGATTTTTCTCCTCTTTCCTTCCTATCTTCTATTGGATGAAGGTAGAAAAGAGAAATAGCATAAAAGGAAGTGGGAGAGAGATATAGCTCCACTTTCCTTTCCTATTGATTTCTATAGACCTCTGAAATCGGTTTTTAGATGTGCTATGTGTAGTTCCTTGAGGCAATAGAAAGACAACATTATGCCGAAACCGGTTTGGCTCAGTGGATAGAGGGTCAGCCTGCGGACTGAAAGGTCCCGGGTTCAATTCCCGTCAAGGGCATGTACCTTGGTTGCAGGCACATCCCCAGTAGGGGGTGGGCAAGAGGCAGCTGATCGATGATTCTCTCTCATCAATGTTTCTAACTCTCTATCCCTCTCTCTTTCTCTCTTTAAAAAATCAATTTAAAAAAAGCAAAAAGAAAGACAACATTATATAATTTAAGGGAAATGTATTCATTATTGTCATCACAGTGTTAGTAAAGTTAACAGTTAACATAGGCCAGTACATCTAGACAGCACTCACACAAAAATAAATGTATAAATGTGCTGGCACTCAGTGTGGTTTTACATAGTTGAAACAGATTGTTACTCATTCACTGAGTAGGCACTCAATAGTTACTTGTTCAGTGAATGAATAATAGTACAGTGTGAGGAGACAGGCAGTAAATATGTACCATAAGCACAACATACTCATAAATTGTATTAAATGCTACAAAGAAAAGAATAAGGTACTATGATGGAGAATAACAAAGGTTGGAAAAGAACTCAATATTTTTCATATGAACATTGAAAACCTCTAGTTTTGGCAATTTATAGATGTGTTAAAATGTACATAAACATCTTTTGTATTTTATGGTACTAGCAAAACTGATTAATCATCTGTGTTTTCTCCCAATTAATTTTTTCTTTCACCAATTTATTGGCCATTCAAACCAAAACTGTTTATTCACACTACTTCAATACTAGTTCAGCTGAGTGTAGTGATTTAATTATTTGTGCATAAAGTAGTAAAATATGTTAGAGCTACTTAATAATAGGTTTTCAAGAATTTTCACAAAAATTACCTTTTGAGAGTTTTTTACTTTGGTTAAATTTCCGTTCAGTCAAGTTTTCCGAAGCTAATGGGGTAGTAACTTTCACAGAAATCTAGGGTTTTAGTTGTGAAAGTTCCTGGGTCTCCTTTAGAAAGTGAATAGTCTGTATATGTTATGCACTCCTTTGTCTTGAAAAACTTTATTATACATTATGTGACCAGACCAACCCAGAGCAAGAATGAGAAGATTGGAGCAAGTCATAATTTCATTGTTGAATGATAACTTCCCTCTGTTAAACGTTGTTGGAGGAAAAAGCACCGTGCCTCTATTTATCTGCATTCCATCATGTTAAAAATACTAGGCAAAAATGTTAAACACTAATTAGTACTATTCATATTTCACCAAAGTTTCATTCACAATGAAAGAACTTTTTGTTCATTTTATCAGAACAAAATGGTCATATTACTATTGTTAGGATTTTTAGCTATGTAGAATTATATATGCCTTAAACTTCTCAATTATAAATCTCAGTCCTAAAATTTTATTTAAAATTCTGTGTGTGTTTTTCTTTTGCATTTATCAGTTTTCTAGCTAGAAGACATTTTTACCGTCAATTAGAATAAAAACTGACAAGTGGATGTCTCTGTTTTTCACCAAGGGAACTAGATGTGAGGCACATTCCTTATGAATTGCTGGAAAAGGGATATCATTGATGACAGTATCTTAATATGTCATTTAGGAATTTCTAGGAATCCGCTGAATTCCATTACTCTTAACTGTGGGAAGTCATTGGGATCCCTTTTAGACTACTCTCTGGGTGAAAACTATAATATATTGTGAAAAACTGCATTTTCAGCTCCTAGTGGGCTGGGAATCTTCCTTGCCAAACAAAGAACTCTGTTTATCCTATAGTTTGACTTTCATTTTACATTATTCTGAAGGTGGTTTTGCCATATCTGAGAATTCACAAAAAGGTAATTTTAAGTGTTTAGCTAAATTATTACTGGGATGTGAGCTTACCAGATTTAGCTCATGCATGCCACACATTCCCTCTTCCTCTGAAATATTATATGATATCCAATGTATCTGAAATATTGCATGGCACATAGTTATATTAATATTGCATTTGTTTTTTAACTAAATGCAAATTTAACTTGCATAACTAGAGTAACTATAGAACTTATCATTCAAATCAGGACACTTTTGAGAGTGAAATGGAACACTCTTTAATAATTATGCCAGAACAAAGGCATAAATTGGAACTATCCTGGGAAAACTGGAAAACTGGAAAGTATGGTCAAGCCAATAGTAGGAGGTTTTGAAAGTATTTTAAATTGTTGATTATAGATTTTTATAAGCAATTACATCTTTGTGTATTTAAATATAAGTTATATTGCTTTATAATTGCTCATTTAAAAATGTTATTGCTATGGTGGCCTAATTGCTGGTACAACCTTGACATTGTCTTTTTAAGGAAGAATTTGAATAGGGTTGGTAACTTTTTTTGGATTAATATTTTTTAAATACCAATTTTAAAGAGAAAGTTCTTTTTTTGGTGAGTAAAATGAGGCTATCATCAGTACATAAAATTTTACAGTTTAAAATATTTTTTTTAAATACATTTTATTGATTTTTTTACAGAGAGGGAAGGAGAGGGATAGAGAGTTAGAAACATCGATGAGAAAGAATCATTGATCAACTGCCTCTTGTACACCCCCTACTGGGGATGTGCCCGCAACCCAGGTACATGCCCTTGCCGGGAATCAAACCCGGGACCTTTCAGTCTACAGGCTGACGCTCTATCCACTGAGCCAAACCAGTTACGGCAGTTTAAAGTATTTTAATTATTTATTTTTTTCTTTGTTATTTATGTGTGTATTTTACCATCAGCAGCTATAACTTTAGACAATAAATTCATGTGTTTTATGTCTTATATTTGGCTAAATTATTTTAACCTATTTATTTTTTCTTTGGGGGTTATTTAATAAATAACCTTTATTCATAGAGGATATATCCCAAGACCCCAGTGGATGCCTAAAACTGTGGATAGTATCTAACCTTACATATACTGTACTATTTTTTTATACCTATATCTATGATAAAGTTTAATTTCTAGATTAGGCCCAGTAAAAAGATTAACAACAATAATAAAGTAGAAAAATTGTAACAATATACTATAATAAAAGTTATATGAATGTGGTTGATCTCTCTCTCTCTCAAAACTGATCTCATAACTGATTGGGCTATTGAGTGACTAACAGTGTACTATGGTTTTGAGTAGTAATTGTGTTTATTTGTCTTATTCCAACATTAGTTCTGTCCATGTACAAACTTTTATTGGAATTACACCTAAATTAATGAAATGTCTTCAGGAAATAGTTTCTAACTTCTAGATAATTTTTCTGTATTGTAAGTTAAAGGTTGGAATAAAAATGTATCAAAGTCCAATATACTTGAACTACCTGGAACCTTTGAGCAATGAGTCGACCCAGATAACAGTTTTCCAGATTCCTTAACCTTTTAACACTTAACAGGATTAATGTCTGGTGTCTCTAAAGGAAAATTTTTCTTTAAAAGTATTTTCTTGCCGAAACCGGTTTGGCTCAGTGGTAGAGCGTCGGTCTTCGGACTGAAAGGTCCCGGGTTCGATTCGGGTCAGGGGCATGTACATTGCTTGTGGGCACATCCCCAGTAGGAGGTGTGTAAGGGGCAGCTGGTCAATGTTTCTCTCTCATCGACGTTTCTAGCTCTCTGTCTCTCTCCCTTCTCTGTAAAAATCAATAAAATATATTTAAAAAATATATATTTTCTTGTTTTGAATGTCAACATTTGTTTTATATAACAATGTTATTTATTTATTTATTTAATATATATTTTACATTGCCTATTTTTTGTTATTTTGAAAATATATAAAATTATCTGTACTTTATACTCATATGGTAGAAAATTTATCTGGTATGAAAGCATATATAGAACAAAGCATCCATGTCTCCTCACCTATTCTCCTCATAACCAGTTTTTTATCAGTATTTTGTACATCCTTCCAGATCTGCATTTACAGATCATTATTTATATACTAGAGGCCCAATGCACAAAATTCATTCAAGAGTAGGCCCTCGAAGCCCCACCCCCCACCCACTGGTCATTTGGAAGGTCATTCTGCCATCCGGTCTAATTAGCATGTTACTCTTTTATTAGATAGGATATTCTTTTTTCTTTTCACACAATGGTAACACCATATATAATTGTGTTCTTTGCTTTTTTACTTTGTATTTTGGAACTTATTCCTTGTCAGTACATAAAGAGCCTTACTCTTTTTTTACAGCTGCCCAGCATTCCATGTTATAAGGCTTCTACTAATAATGTTTTTATTGTTTACAATTACTTGCTATTTATACAGTGCTTGATGAATAGCTTCATAAAATATCACATTTTACACATGTGCAACTCAATTGGCATGACTGTGTATGTCCTTCCTAGAAGAGGAATTCCTGGATCAGAGTACATTCATGAATACTTGAATGCATAAAAATGTGTTTTTATTTAGTCTAAAGGTAATACACGTTTGTGGTTAAATTAGACATTTTAAACATTACCAAAAAAAAAAATAAAGTTAAAAATAAATTCTCCAAGCTCCTCCTCCCACTTCCCAGATGTAACACTTTCTTGTCTATCTTTCCTATAGTTACCAATGTGCCTATTTTTTCTTTTTTACACATAATGGTTGTATGGTATCCCATTATATGAATATGCCACCATTTATCCATTATGTTACTTATTGGGGAACATTTAGGATGTCTCCAGATCTTTCTTGATACTACCAACAAAGCCGCAGTGAAAAATCTTATAGATATCAGATAGATTCTTAGGATCAAGGAATACATGCATTTTAAATTTTTATTAATTTTGGTAACTGCTCTCCAGATAGATTTATTTGATCTTTCCATCAGTATATTCTTGCTGACACTGTCTAGTATCAAAATTTTTAATCATTGCTAATTTAGTAAGGGCCAATAAGGAATCCTACTGAATTTTTGAATTTTGATTGATTTTGATAAATTGGCCATTTCTGTTTATTTTCTGTATATTACTATTTATGCTTTTCACCCATTTTTCTGATGAGTTGTTCACTTTGTTATGATTTGTACGTGTACTTGCCTACTGGGAAATTAGTCTGCAGTCATATACATTAGAAATATTTTTTCTCAGGTTTTCATTTTTTTGCCATGTGTTTGGTCTATAAACACACATAATTTGACCCTAAAGAGATAAGGGGGAAGTAGCATTTAAATACATAAGTGGTAGGAATGAGTTAGTGGGGCATTCAGATCAAACTATTGTACTAAACCCTTTTTTTTTTTTTTTTTTTTTTTTTAATATATTTTATTGATTTTTGTACAGAGAGGAAGGGAGAGAGACAGAGAGTTAGAAACATCGATGAGAGAGAGTCATCGATCAGTTGCCTCTTGCACACCCCCTACCGGGGATATGCCAGCAACCAAGGTACATGCCCTTGACCGGAATCGAACCCGGGTCCCTTCAGTCCCCAAGCCGACGCTCTATCCATTGAGCTAAACCGGTCCCGGCTGTACTAAACCCTTTTTAAGTAAAAATATACATAGTATATCTGAAACTAATAAATTATTAATGTCAGCTTTACCTTAATTTTAAAAAAATGTTGAATATCAAGCTATTTAAAATCATTTTAAAGAAAAACATGACAAATGATATAGTGCTTTTATCTTCTTAGAGGAAAAGAGATCTAAATAAATAAAAGATTGTACAATATTTAGTTTGTATGAGGTATAATAACCATGCTGCAAATACATTTGTTTTTTATATTTTCCCTCCAGAGGTTTTGTCAGCTATGATTAGTGTGTTGTTGGTATATATACTTATGGCATTTCTCCTGTATGAAGCTGTCCAAAGAACTATCCATATGAATTATGAAATAAATGGAGATGTAATGCTCATTACCGCAGCTGTTGGAGTTGCAGTCAACGTAATGTAAGCTCTATTTTTTTTTTTTTTAATTTAACAGGCTTTACTCTGTAGAGCGGTTTTAGGTTCACAGCAAATTGAGGGGAATGTACAAAGATTTCCCACAAACCCTCTGCCCCCACACGTGCATGGCTTCCCCCATTACCAGCATCCCTCACTAGAGTGTTACGTTGTTACAGTTGGTGAACCTACACTGACACATAAGCACCCCAAGTTAATATCCTGTGTACCACTCCAACTCATGTCCTAGGGGATTTGGTACAAAGTGTCGGTGTGCTAATAGCTGTCTACATCAAACTCTTGCTGACTTTATTCTAGCCACAGTGGCTGCCTTGCCTTTTTTTAAGCACACAGAGCACCTTTGCATCTCAGGGCCTTTACCCTGGTATTCCTCCTGCTAGAACACTCTTCCACCATAACTTGCTTCCTGGCTTCATTCAAGTCTCTGCTCTGATGGAATCTAAGGGAGGCCTGCTCTGACCACTCTCCCCATCACTCTCCATGCCTCAGCAATGCTTTACTTTTCTTCAATGCCTTCCCATTGTCTAGCAGTACATTAGGTATTTATTTGCTAACTTCTCTGCCTTCCATACTAGAACATAAGCTCTAAGCAGATAGGGATCTGTCTCAGTTATAACCCTTTTGACCCAGCATATAAAATAGTACCTGATACATAAAAGGCACTCACATATTTAGTAAATATTTAGTTCTATGTTGCCTCATTCATGTCTGATTAGTCATAAATATTTTTATCAGTAGCATTAGGAAGAATAATAATATTTTCCTTTTTTTTTTTTTTAACAGAATGGGGTTTCTGTTGAACCAGTCTGGACACCATCATGCCCATTCCCACTCCCTGCCTTCAAATTCTCCTACCACAGGTCCTGGGTATGGGCACAACCACAGGCAGGACAGCTTAGCAGTGAGAGCTGCATTTGTACACGCTTTGGGGGATTTGGTACAAAGTGTCGGTGTGCTAATAGCTGCCTACATCATACGATTCAAGGTACTGTGATTGCTGGTTTTTTTATTTTAAAATATATTTAATTTCAACATTAAAACTAAAACGGATCGACCCTGGTTAGAGCGTCAGATAGAGCACCAAAGGGTTGCAGGTTCGATACCCTGCCTGGTGAGAGCATGTGGAGGAGGCAGCCAGTCAATGTGTCTCTCATATCAATGTTTCTCTTTCTCCCGCCTCACTGAATCCTTCTCTCCCTTCTATCTAAAAATCAATGGAAAAAATTGATTAGTCAGGTATGGATTAATTAAAAAAAAAAAAAAACCTAAAACTTTCATCAGTATACTGGACACCAGTGTCACTCCTATTCATTTTGGACTTACGCAAACCTAATTGACCACCAGTCTATACAGCTCTTTTGTTAGCACTGAACACCATGGTATCACGTCACGAAGTAACTGATCTGTAACTGCCAGGTACTAGAATGTGCATGTAGTGAAGTCCAGAGATCTGGGTTCTAGTATTGGCTCTGTCACTAATGCTTTCCCCTTGAGCAAATCCCTCAACTCAAAATTTGAGTTCCCTCCCCTTTAATATGAGGGGCTTAAATCCAACTGATGACTGCTAACACTCCTTCTAGCTCTGACGCTCTGTGGTTCTGGGTGGACGATTTAAAGAAGGCACAGAGGAAAAGAATAGAACAAACCATTAAACGGCTGAAAATAGGTCCCACAAGGAAAGGCATTTAAACAATCCAGGAAAGAGTTTCTCAGATGCAACATCCCGGTTTCAGAGGTATTGTGCAGTCCTGCTAGAGGACAGGGGACAGAGTATTCCTTAGTTTGCGTTACAGTCTATTATATGTCTATCAATATTTAATCACAATTTTTATCTGTCACCTCACAGCCAGAATACAAGATTGCTGATCCCATCTGTACATATGTATTTTCATTACTTGTGGCTTTTACAACGTTTCGCATTATATGGGACACAGTAGTTATAATACTAGAAGGTAAGATCTCATTAATATCCCATTGTAGACGTATTCCTAAGTCAGATTGGGGGTCAGGGAAGATCCTGGGGTAGGAGCCATGTCTTTTCTTGTTTTTACTGATACTAGGCTACAGTAACACCACCTTACATGTATAGGATGTATAGGAATCCATGCACTCTCCCATATGTTACCTATTTGATCCTTATAATAGCTAAGAAAAGTAGGTAAGACAGACATTATTATTCCCATTTTCCAATGAGAAAATTAAGGTTCAGCTGAAACCGGTTTGGCTCAGTGGTAGAGCGTCGATCTGCGGACTGAAGGGTCCCAGGTTCGATTCCGGTCAGGGGCATGTACATTGGTTGCAGGCACATCTCCGGTAGGGGGTGTGCAAGAGGCAGCTGGTCGATGTTTCTCTCTCATCGACGTTTCTAGCTCTCTATCTCTCTCCCTTCCTCTGTAAAAAATCAATAAAATATACAATAAAAAAAAGAAGAAAAAAAAAAGAAAATTGAGGTTCAGAGGGGTAGCATAAGTTGATTAAGGCCATGCTGTTACCCAAATACAGAGCTAGGACAAGAATGCAACTCTTTGATTCTTGATGCAAGTATGTTTAGTGATTTATTAATTTATTAGTTTCAATTTAACTTGCTGCTTTGTTATATTTTCAGCATTCCTGCCTTACCAATATTACATATAAGCATGTAAATATAAGTTCTCAACACTAGCTTAGCCATCATTGGATGTTCCTTTCTTCTTATTTTTTATTATCCTAGCTTATTTGTTAAATGAAGTAACCTGGGCTGCTTAATATTCCTTTTTAGTGAGAATGAACATTTTTGTGTATATCCTATTATATGTGTGCATGGTTTATCTTAAAATACTAATATATTGGAAAGTGTTCATTTTTAAATGAATTTAGCAAAGCCAGTTGTTTGTTTGTTTTTTGAAGGGAAGTCCCCCCTAAGATAAATTTTTCCCCTAAAGTAAATTTTACTTATAAATGATATATTCTGAACTAATAGGTGTGCCAAGGCATTTGCCTGTTGACTATATCAAAGAAGCCTTGATGAAAATAGAAGATGTCTATTCAGTGGAAGATTTAAACGTCTGGTCTCTCACTTCAGGAAAGCCCATGGCCATCGCACACATACAGCTAAGTATGTTGCTGATGGTAAACACTGGGGTTGGTGGACTTCTCTTTGGAATTAAACAGCTGTGCTTAAATTAAGTAGGAAGACTTCTGGACAGATTTGTTTTAAGGGAAGGTGTGGGCTTTTCAAAAGATGAGTTGCAGGTCGTCGTTTATAGCAGAGCAATAATTTTTTATCCCTTTGAGATGAGATGTAACACAGAGATTTTTGTCTTCAGATTAAATGCACTAGGTGTATTTACCATGCTTTTTCTACATAAGAGCTAGAACCTGTGTTTTTATTTCTTTAAATCATTTGATAGATCGATACTTTTTATTTGATTTTTTTTATCAAAATAGCACATACATGAGTTTTATTTTTAAAAGTACAAAAGATGAAAGACTAGTAATTGATGTCTAGATCCCTTTCTCTACTCAAGAGTGGACCTGAGAGATAGGTAGGGATAACGAGAAGCTGATCTGGCTTGGCAAACTGACACTTCTCTAACAATAGCTTCAGGAGGGTAGAAATCGAACTAGTAAAAACATGTTCAGAGTATACTAAGATTGTTTTCTCCATGGGTCTTACTCACTAATGTGTAATGTACAATGAATAGTAATGATATGTTCTTGGCATTGCAGTTCCTGGAAGTTCATCTAAATGGGAGGAGGTACAGTCCAAAGCCAGGCATTTGTTGTTGAACACATTTGGCATGTATAAATGTACTATTCAGCTTCAGAGTTACAGGCAAGACATGGACAGAACTTGTGCAAACTGTCAGAACGCCAGTTCTATTTGAAAATGTCTGGGGGACTACTGCCTTATCTACCCTGCAGTCACAGACTTGAGAGCAATAAATGACTCGTGAATGGGAGAATGGAATTCCTGACAGCCGCGCCCATGCACTGGCCTCGCATCAGCCTGAGAGTGCTAGTTCCTGTGGAATGGTAAAGTGAGACTTCTCCCTGGTTTTTAGATGAAGATGTTTCCAAAACACTGTTTACAGAATGAGACTGACTCTACAGATACCTCAGAGAAGACAATCGAAGACCATACTTCACAATCACAACAGAGTATGTGTCATAAAGGAAGCATCAAGAGTTCTGTATTTGCATTTAAAAATCCTTTTTAAAGCCCACTTCTATCAAACCAGAGCTGGAAAACTGATTTTTTTAATGTAATCTTGATACCCAGCTTCTGGAATTTGACAACCAGCTCTCTCTTTTTACAGAAAGTATTTCTCAACAGATTTCAGAAAGTACTAGTAATTATCCAGAGTGGAATAAGCATGTATTCCTAAATGTTTCAGAAATGTTTTATTTCACAAGTAAGTCTTAATGGTATTATTATACTTTATAAACAAAATTTTCCAGATATTACAGGGTTTTGAATCTCAAATTTTTGGTTATTTGTAATTTTATCAGAACAAAATCTTTACATATTGTGGTCACTGTCATTAAATTGCTTATGGAAATATTTTCAGTATTCTGAATGGCAGAAGTTAATCTTAAAATGAAATCACTCTATGATAATTTGAACAAAATATAGGAGCAAGAATGGGGTGTGGGGTTTCAGGTTTAAGTCTTTCTGAAGTCACTTGTATTGTCCATGGGTTTATCTTTGCTTATGAACAGCAAGTTACACAAAATGTAAACAATGATGCTTTGTCCTTTCAGAAACTGCCTTACGTTTGAACAGAAAGTTTTCTGGGTACCTTGCTTCCTGCCTCCGTACCAGGTCATTGCGTGCCTTTCAGGGTAGAGCTGTAGAGGGCCAGGGTTCAGTTTCAATACCCTCCCTCTCATGCAGATTAACTACATTTCTCCAGAGAGAATTTCTGCATGATGATATGAATTAGGAATCCTCCACAGGCTCCAGAAACCCCAAGGTATAATTTTGAGGTTTTCCAATAATACCATAGCAGAAATACTGAAAAGGACTGGGGAAGACATGATTTTGAGAAGACAAAAATTTTAAGGGTTTTGGAGTGTGTGTGTGTGTGTGTGAAAGCACTGGAATAGGATGGACATTAGATCTGTGTGGTAGGGAAGTTAAGCATAAACGTTTCCAAACAGAAGGCAACCTAACTGGTAACAGTTGTATTAAAGAGGCAACTGTGAATATTCATGTCAACTGTTGGCTTGGGGATTATATTTAGTGCACGTGAGGAGTCCATTTCAGCAGAGAATCGGGATAAGTAACATGTACCAGACAGGCTGTGAGATAAAATCCTTAGATAGGCAGGTCGGTGACTTAAAATGGAAGTGAAGAATAAGAAACAGATTTCATGTTTCTGCCAAGGACCGTGTTACTCTTAAGTAAACCTAAGATAAAACCTGGATTCACCTAAAAGAGTATTAAGAGTTGATGGTGTCCAACAAAAGGTTTGGTGAATGTTAACGGTACCTAATAAGGCCCAGAATTTATTGAATTGAATTGAAAATGTTATGGGATTCTTATTGTGAATCCATTTAAAATAATGATTTTAATTTTTAAAAAATTTTAGGAACTTATAAAAAAATACTCTTTTTTTATTGTATAATGTCCTGTATTTCAAAAAATAATCTTAAATGTAGAATGCAAGTGAGAATAAACGAGAGGCATGTCAGTGCACATCTGGGCACTTACGAACTTTGGACACGTAGCAGCGAAAGGAAGAGAAGGTGCCTGTGTGTGAATAGGTTTCTCCATATTTGCAGCTGTTCCCATATCTACTGAGTTCGTTTCTTGTAACTTTCTTTTACCTTAAAAAGGTTTATCTGACTTTTCACATCAACCTGTTCCTTGAAAAGTTATTGAGTAAAACAGTCTGAAATCCATTTGAGGATTGAAAAGGATCCTTTTGTGAAATGGAGAAACACTGACAACTTTTGTAAATCTTAATTAAGTTCTGTTTAAAATTAGGTACACATGAAGTTTTCTGTGCTTGGTTGGTTGTGTGGCTTTTTTTCTTTTCTTTTCTTTTTTTTCCAGCAACTACAGATTTTATACTTGTATTTTACTGGGTCTGTGAGATTTGATAATTGATAGATTTAACTCTTTGTAACTTGACAAACCTATAGAGAAGGATGTGAACTTAGCAGATGGGAGCAAGGGCTGCACGGTGCCTGACACAGAGACACAGAGCGTGGGGTCTGTGCTTCCCCCCCCCCCCCCACCCCCGCTTCCTTACACACACACACACACACACACACACACACACCCCAGCTGCAGCCACCAGCCACACAGCGCAGCCAGGCTCAGAGAAAGAGCCGCCCATTGTCCTGTGAAAAGCACAGCTGAGCCTGGATAAACACCTACAATTGTTCGCTGGGAAAACATCATAACAAAAACCAGGCAGTTCTTCAGTGCAATGTGTTTTCATTAACATTTGCAAATAATCAAAGTTAGTTTTGTTCATAAACCTGTGTTTCACAAGTTTGGCCAGACCAGCCTTCTGACTTATCTTAGGAAAAGGCCTATTGTTTCGTCAATGACTGTGCTGCCTTAGAAATACACTGTGGGGAATAGGACATATTTCAGCTGTGAAAGGCAGACCCGAAGTGAAGTCATTCGCATTCATTTCCCATTAGCTCTGCCTGTGGGGCGGGAGCCCAGGTTTTCACAACCTGCGGCTCCCATCAGTATTACGTGCCAGCTCACTGGGTATCTTTGTTTCTTTTTCAACTCCGGATGCCATATTTCCATTTCTGAGCCGAAGTTTCCTGCTCTCAGGAGTCTCAGTGTTCTGGGTCTGTCTGTCGAGCCCAGAGGTCCTCACTGACAGTGTTTATCTTTGATAGAATTTTCCCAGAATAGACATAGACATCAGCTTCCCTTTCATTTTAATGTGAGGGGGGTGGGGGACATCTTTCAGAAACAAAGCACCACTTTAAAGATGCTTCTGGGTGGGAAAAACCGTTTCTCCAGCAGCGGATGGTTCTGATTCAGAATCTGACACAGAATGCAGGCGGGAGAAACAGACCGCACCGCAGACGTGAGTGAAGGTCACGGCTAATGAGACGCTGGGCTGTGCTTCTTGAACTCCCACCCCCACTCCTGTGGAAGGGAGATCATTCCCTTCTCAAACACGACAATCCACTAAATTAATTTTCTTCTTATGCAATTATGTTCATTGTTTCGTCTTAAGGAATAAGGTGTTCTTACAGAAACTGAGCCTCTGTAATACAAGGTTTTAGGCAATTTTTCTGTTGACTACTTTTCATACAGTAAACTTAAAAGTTACAGAATATCTTCCTAAGTATAAGATCAGTTCATTTGGTTCCTGAGCCATTTGGGTATTAGTCACAAAGGAAGTGACTTTTCACTATGCTGTGTTGAGGGGAGGCAAGTCTGATCTCCAAGTAACTGATTAAATTTCATATGTTTCTAACCCAAATGCCCAACCGCAGGCAGATCCGTTATGTGAATCTCCAGGCAGGGCTTCAGACTTGTGTCAGAGGTTGCCAGGCAGGGACATCATTGGAGGAGGTGCTGGGAGCACAGAAGTCGGAGGGGGTAACTTGTGGGAGCTCCTCAGGATTCAATTGTGTGTGTGCGCGCGCGAGCATCCGGGCAGCCTGTCACTGAGTTCTGGCTGTAAAGGGGTTTACCTCTTCTTCCAGTTACACTGTGAGGACCAACAGCTTCAGTAAGGTGGGAGAAGCTTCATGGGGACTTTTTCTGGCAGTGTCAATTTACTGCAATTACATATTTTCTGAAATAACCACAACAGAAAACTGGGATGTGCCATTGTGTCCGCTTTGCACATGGGAGGTACTGTACACCCGGAAAGTTTGTGCTTTTCTAAGTAGATGTTGCTGAGTAAGCCATATCGCAGTTTAACAAGTTGTATGTACTTTATAGCCCTTCAGAAACCAATATTTGGCATATGATTGATTCTAGAAAGATTTGGAAGCTGGTGTTTCTTCATATAATTTAAAATCAAAGTATAGTATATGTACTGTATTTACAATTTTCTAATTGTAATTTCCTATACCTTTATTGAATAAAGTATTGTTTTGCCATGTGGTTTATTAAAAATGAAAATGTGCAGTTCCTTAAATTAAATGCCTGTGTTTTTATTGAGTAAGTCATAGTAGTAGGACTTAAGACATATCTTCTTCTTTTTTTGTCTATGTAATTTATTTTTTTCATTTTTTTATTAAGGTATTATATGTGTACATATCTTACCATTGGCCCTCCCAATATCTTCTTAAAAAGCAATGGAAAATAGCCGAGACCGGTTTGGCTAAGTGGATAGAGCGTCGGCCTGTGGATTCCAGTCAAGGGCATGTACCTTGATTGCGGGCTCATCCCCGGTGGGGGATGTGCAAGAGGCAGCTGATCAATGACTCTCTCTCATCGATGTTTCTCTCCCTTCCTCTCTGTAAAAAATCAATAAAATTTTTTTTTTTTAAAGCAATGGAAAATAGATGGTAACCTATCTAGTTTCATAATCTCAGACTGTAATGTCTGTCCTCTTAGATGTTTAAGAAATAAGCCTGAAAAAAATCTTCCAGATAGGATAAACAGACATTAAAAAACTTTCATCTTTGTATGTTATATCAGTCATTTTTAATGTCCCCCCAGCCCAGCAGCAGCGGCAGAGAGGACAGAAAGCAGCCCCGGAGGGAGTAAGGCTGGTGAAGACACGGTGCAGTCCGAGAGTGAAGCCTCGTGTCTCCAAGAACGTAGATGGGGTCAGCACACCTCACCTCACCTCACGGGCTGCGCCAGCCTGCAGCCTGTTCTGTGTGGCCCAAAGAACCGAGAATGAATTTTACATTTTAAAATGGTTCTTAAAAATCAGAATAATTATATTTTGTGATGTGAAAATTCTATGAACTTTACATTTCAATGCTGAAATCCCAGTTTGTCTGTGACCACTCAGTTATGCCCGTTGTCCTGGCATAATTATTAATAGCATCTCCTTTTATTCTCAAAATGGCCAGTTTATGATAATAAATGATAAGGTCACCCTAAAAAAAATGTCAGTGTCTGTAAATAAAATGGTAAACACAAACACACATTCAGTTATGTGTAGTCTGACCGCTTGCATGCCGCAGGAGCAGAGTTAAGTAGTTACAATATAAAGCGTCTCCCTTTAGAGGAGAACTTTGCCAGCCCCTGGCGGAAGTCCCTGTTGTGTTCTTCGAGGCCTGGCAGCATATGTGGATGCAGCGAGCCCTTTGAGAGCCCACTTAGAAGCTGCTGAGTCTGGTCCCTCAGGGGCCACTGAAAGCTCTTTTCTTCCCTTCGCCTCTTTTCTTGTCTTTATCCCCTTGGAGTTTGGGCAGAAATACAGGAAAAGAGTAGCAAGTTTCAGATGTCACCTATGCACCATATGCTGTATCTAATGTTCACTAGCAAAACAGTTTTCTACCCAGAACATGATCACCAGAATCATCTAATAATAATTTTCATCATAAACCTTTATTCACTTGATTTTTAAATTTTTTTTACTAAAGTTATGACAAAAATAAAGGAAATAAAAATGTATGTATGATGAGTACCTTTATGTAGTTTGTGCCAAATGAAAGCTCACAAATGAAAAATAACACTTTATCTGCTAAATAAGATATTTGTGAGGTTTTTAAAAGTGTTCTTTAAAATTTTCCAGTTACCTAGGAAAAGACAACTATTTTTGAAAATAGTAATAAAATAAAGTTTTAAATTATTCTAGTAAATAAAGAGATGTTGCATTTTGTTTATCTACTTATATACTTAGCTATATTTGTTTTGATGTGTCCTTTTTTTTTGTCCATATCAGATGCTAAAATAAATTCTAATGTGGGGCAACAGCCTTGCAAGCTCTTGTTTATGTTAAACTTTCAGTTTTATTTAATACTAAAGGCCCGTTGCACGAAATTTGTACATGGGGGGGGGGGGGGTCCCTCAGCACAGCCTGCACCCTCTCCAATCTGGGACCCCTTAAGGTAATGTCCGACTGCCCATTTAGGTAGTCGGACATCCTTCTCACAATCCAGGACTGCTGGCTCCCAACTGCTTGCCTGCCTGCCTTCCTGATTGTCCTAACCACTTCTGCCTGCCAGCCTGATCACCCCTAACCACTCCCTTGCCTGTCTGATTAATGCCTAACTGCTCCCCTGCCAGTCTGTTTGCCCCTAACTGCCCTCCCCTGCAGGCCTGGTCCCTCCCAACTGCTCTCCCCTGCAGGCCTAGTTGCCCCCAACTGTCCTTCCCTGCAGGCCCAGTCACCCCCAGCTTCCCTCCTCTGCTGGCCTGGTCCCTCCCAAATCTCCTCCCCAGCTGGCCATCTTTTGGCGGCTATCTGTGTCCATGCGGGGGCAGTCATCTTGTGTGTGGGAGTGGCAGTCAATTTGCCTATTATTCTTTTATTAGATAAGATATTAATAGGATTATGTTTTTGATTATAATTTAGTTCCAACTATTATCTATTATAATTGCTATAAGCTATAAAATAGACTAGACAAAGTATAAGTAGGATTTATGAAGCCTTATGACTATTTCCTCTAATCATGTGTTTAAGATTTGAAGGCTTAAAAATCCATCCTCAATGAAATATTACCAAAGATATCATTTTAAAGCAGCATTCTGGTCTAAGGCCCTCATGTGACTTTGAAAAAAAAACTATAAAGTTTAGCCTGAGTATTACCCAATATTCCTGAAGATTATACTCTATAAGTTACCAAAGAGCTCTCATGTCTCCTGTCCTCGGCTTTTCAAAAACTTGTTCTATTAGACTTTCAAATTCCTATTGTCTGTGTTTCACTTGCCAATTTCTGCATATTGGTTTATGGTTTGGTTTTTGTTTGTTTGTTTGTTAATACTTTTGGTCACTTTACCAAAATCTGACACCATGGGGGGGGAAATTGTGATTTTTTTTTTCTCCCAAAATATATTGAGCTACTTCTTGGTAAGAGAGTGTTGCTGTTTTTTAAGTAGGAAGTTTTTAGAGACCTCATGAAAGCAAGGCCAGTCCTAGACAAGCAAACACCTCTGTCCCCTTGACTGGCCTGGGACGGCATATCTGACCGCACCCTCCTCCATCATCTTTGCCCACTCCCCCACTCCCCTTCCAGAGGAAACCGGCAGCAGGCAAACGGCTATGGGGATGTTTGTCTCTGAACAGTGATTACAGTGCATGCGAGACCTGTCATAGCGTGAAGACGAAGAGACGAGTGTTTCCTGCCCCTCCATTCGTAAAGTACCACATGCACCTGTGAATGCTGCAGGGCAAAGCCTCCTGGCCAGTTAAGTTTGACTGGAGTTTCAGAATCATCAGTATAAACCTATTCCATCCTCACTGCTTGTGTGTGTGTGTGTGTGTGTGTGTGTGTGTGTGTGTGGTAAAGGTGGAAATTTATTGAGAAACAAACACAGACTCCCACTTGCTTTTTTGTGTAAGAATGTTTCCAAAGCCCAGGATTGTTTTAAGCCACTATGAAAAAAATATTACAAAATTTACAAGGTTAACCATTGAATATCTTATCTAATAAAAGAGGATCATGCAAATTGACCGTACCTCTGCTATGCCCACAAGCCACGCCAAACAGACAATCAGGAGTAAGTATGCAAACTAACCCAACCAACATGGTGGCTAATTTGCATATCCAGACTCAGAGCAAAGACTGAAGACAGCGTAAAAGGAAGCCAAGCGCTGCTGAAGGGAGTAAAGGTGCAGAGAAGCAAGCAAGCGGGGCAGGGGAGAAGGGATGGAAGCAGGCAGGGTGGTGGAGACTGCTGCAGAAAGCCCTATTGCAGGAATCTTCCTGCAACAGGCATCTAGTGTATATATATAGACCCAGTGCACAAAATTTATGCACCAGGGGGGGGGGGGGGAGGCTCAGCCTGTGTACTCTCCAATCTGGGACCCCTCGAAGGATGTCCAACTGCCTGTTTCGACCCAATCCCAGTGGCAATTGGACATCCCTCTCACAATCCAGGACTGCTGGCTCCCAACTGCTTACCTGCCTGCCTTCCTGATGCCCCCTAACCGCTTCTGCCTGCCAGCCTGATCACCTCCTAACCACTCCCATGCCAGCCTGATTGATGTCTAATTGCTCCCCTGCCAGCCTGTTTGCCCCCAATTTCCCTCCTCTACCAGCCTGGTCACCCTAACTACCCTCCCCTGCAGGGTTGATTGCCTCCAACTGCCCTCCCTTGCAGGCCTGGTCCCTCCCAACTGCCCTCCCCTGCCTTCCATCTTGTGGTGGCCATCTTGTGTCCACATAGGGGCAGGATCTTTGACCACATGGGGGTAGCTATATTGTGTGTTGGAGCAAGGTCAATCTGCATATTACTTTTTTATGAGATAGGATAGAGGCATGGTGCACAAGTGGGGGCTAGCTGGTTTGCACTGAAGGGTGTCCAGATCAGGGTGGGGTTCCCTTGGGGCATGGGGTGGCCTGGGTGAGGGGCCTGTGGTGGTTTGCAGAATGGCCACGCCCCCTGACAACTCAAGTGGAAGCCCTGGTATCTGGAATTTATTTACCTTCTACAATTGAAACTTTGTAGCCTAGAGCAGAGCCACGCCTCCTGCTTGCTCCCTGGCCAGTAGCCATTTCTATTGGGGTTCATATATAGTCTATAATTGAAACTTTGTAGCCTGGAGTGGAGGCTTAGGCCGGCAAGGGCAGGTGGAAAGCTTGGCTTCTTCCATTGTATGGGAAACCCAAGCCTCCCTCCTGCTCTCTGTGGCTATAGCCATCTTGGTTTGGGTTTATTTGCATACTGGCTCTGATTGGCTGGTGGGTGTGGCTGAGTTATGGTTAATTTGCATACCATTCTTTTATTAGGTAGGATGTCATCCTTGTCTTTAAAATATCATGATCTTCAAATTTCAGACATCTTAGAAAGTTGGTTGAACAATTGAAAGTGGTTTTCTCTAAAGTGGATGGTGAGAGTGAACCACTGATTTTTTCTGTCAAAGACAGGAGCTCGCCACCATCTCAGGTCCCGCCACTTTGGTATGACCTTCAGATCCTTCAGGGGCCACCATCTTATGTTCTGTGATCTCGGAATGACCATCAGACTCTCAGGGCGGCTGCCATCCTAGGCTCTGCCTTACCTTCCCCTTCCTCTGAATCAGCCAATCGCGCAGTAATGGAAATCTGAGCTCTGGACCCTGGTAATCAGGTCAGAGTTCAGAGTGAGGGGCAGGGCAGACCCCGCGTCAGGAAATAAATAAAAAAAAAAAACGAATGAATGGACTTCCCCTTCCGTGTGCTTTTGCCCTGATTTCCAGCTGGCAGGAGCACCTTCTGCACAGAAGTAAGTTTGCCCTGCCCGTCCAGGTGCAAGTGTTTGTCTCATTCCTGTGACATTGTTGGGAGCATTTCTAACAGGATGGAGACTGCTCCAAATGCCATTCATTTTATCCAACCACTGAACATGTTGTGAAATAAAAGATAAAATTCCTATGTATGCTTAAAATTAAACAGGAAAAGAAATAATTTTGTGTTTTGGGGGAACATCTTGGGCTCTCCCTGACCTCTACAGAAAGACCATGCTCCCATGAGGGGTAGCTAGAGAAACTGCGGCCTGCAGGATAAAATCCATCACCTTGGCAAGGATATACAAATCCATCCTCTCCACCACCATGATTCTGCCTCCCACAGCTCAGCCATACCAAACAACAGCCAACTTTTAGTTTACAGGGGAAATATTAATTTTAATACTTATCAAGCCCTTGCTGCATTACAGACACATGGTGTTGTGCACTTTATATGTATTATTCAATCTTATGATGGTACTTTGAAGGACATTATAATCTTCATTTTGCAAATGAATAAATAGACCAGGAGAAGTTAAGTGACTTGCCCAAAGTCATACAGGTAGAGTGGTACTGAGGAATAGAAGGTCACAGAAAACTCTTAAATATAGTAAAACAGGTAAACATGTTAATACAAAAGGGATCCGATGTAGACTAATATAGTTAAAGTCACAACTAACCTTTAGCCCAGCCAGCATGGCTCAGGTTGAAGGTTAACCTGTGAACCAGGGGGTCACAGTTTGATTCCCAGTCAGGGCTCATGCTCTGGTTGTGGGCTGGATCCCCAGTGAAAGGTGTGCAGGAGGCAGCTCATCAATGATTCTCATCATTGATATTTCTATCTCTCCCTTCTTCTCTGAAATCAATAGAAATATATTTTAAATAAATAAAATCACAACCAAGTTTTAGATAATAGATGTATAAAAGCAATGGAAGTGTAAACGTTTAGGAGCACTTGACGTTATCCAATTACATTTCACTGCCTCCACGTGACCAGACTACCTCCCCTAAGGACATGGTGCTCTTCTAAAAGCCCCTGGACATGTTTTAGCCCTTTAAGTGGTTATTCCAGAAAGGAGGGGGGGGGGGGGGGGAGAGTGAGTCCAAACAAATGTTTGTATAGGGCAAGAATTCTCAGAGTGAAGAAGGAGAGGCAGACGCCTCCGGGGAAGAGTCTGAAATGTGCAGGATATTTTGCAGCCCATACCTGCTTTTCACCTTTCCTGAGTTTCTATCTTCTTTCCAGACTTTTGCCTCTATTCTCCTGGTTAGGATACCTTTCACCTTTAATCTTTTTTTTACTTTTTACTTTACAACTGAAGTGTTATGTGGACTTTAAGCGCTCAGATTAGAGATAAGTTATCAAAAGTGAACATAAGCACCCCGGATCAAGAAATATAGCATGTCCAGCCCCGGAAGGCCTTCTCATGGCAGGTCTCATCTCTGCCTACAGATAATGCTCAACAATTTTTCAGTGTTGTACCAACGTGTGCTCTCACCAGCAGTATGTGAGAGTACTGATCGCCCCACATTTTTGCCAACTTGGTTGGCATTGTCAGTCTTTTAATTTTAACCATTCTGGCCAGTAGTATACGGTCCTACCTCCTGCATTTTTCTTATGCAAATTAAAGTGAAGCGAAAGCCCTCCCTCTAGTGGTAAGATCTGAATTACCTGAGAGATTTTTTTTTCCACAGCATATAGTCTTCCACCACCTCCTCTTTTCCTCCCGAGTCCACAAGAATAAAAATTTGACCATCTTCATAAACTTATTGCCCATGGTATATTCTCTATTGTGCAGTGTCCTTTAAGTCTCCTTGCTCACGTTTCCATTGAGTTTTTATATTAACTTGTAAAACTTCTTTCAGTTTTGACACAAACTCTCTGCTAGTTACATGTGTTGTTGCACATACCTTTCCCACATTTAACTTCTAAATCAATTCATTTTTACCTGTACAAACAGGAGGCTCAATGCCAAGTTCAGTTTTGTCATAACCAGAAGTGACCAGCAGATGGCGTCCTAGCCTTGCTCCTGAGCCGCAACACGGGTTTTTCTTAAATTTCCCCTAAATCTCCCCAAATATTTTGCAAATGAGCAATGTTAAAGAGTGAGAAAACACATTTTAAACCATTAGACATATATGGACTACAAATATACCTGGGTTCTTGGAAGGAACAACACATTACTCTTTTTAGCTCAGAAAGGTCCTTACCTCAAGGCAGGAGGCTGTGGGAAGGTGGGCGGGGCACCAACCACGCTGGATCCATGGGAATTCCCTCTGAGAGTAACTTGCAGGCTGATGGAAGAAGAGAGTAACTGACATACATTTGGACCAAAGGCAGGCACCCCCTAGCACAGGGTCTGCAAGGAGCGCAGAAGAACGGGTTTGGTCTGCGGGTGCAAGTCTTTTTCCACCTCCTTTCCCTTATTCCTCCTTTTTATTTTGTTTTCATCCATTATATTTTGTGGTTGCTTAAAACTGACTTGGTGAGCCCCAGAATCCTGGTGGGAAGCCAGCCTCCCTTGCTGGGATGGGAAGATGGTGTTTGCAGGTGGACATGCTTGAATCCTGAGGCCCCGGAGGTGGCCAGCAGCCTGCCTCTCTCTGCCTCTCCTCTCGCCCACGCTTGGTCTAAGTTATGTGTCCGTTCCTGCTCCCTCAGGCAGAACTCCCCTTTGGCTCCCTTTCCAGCAGACCAGACAGAGGGACCAGAACTGTCCTCAAGGCCCCAAGAAGGGATGCACTACCATTGCCTCACCTCCACCCATCAGCTCCCAGCGCTATCCCAGCCCCTAGGGTCTTGTGATGCCCCCTGATCCTCGGGAACCTGCACACCACCGAGGGGAGGGGAGGGGGGTTGTTGGACACCAGCTTCCCATTCTCCTGGTGGTGCCCTTTGCAAAATAACCAGTGCTTTCTCCCCTGCCACTCCCCGTGCTCGGCGCTGCTGGCGCTGGGCGGACAAAAACTTTGTTCTGTAACAAAACCGGCAGCTACAGAGGGACTCAGCCCTGAGAGGACTTTCCAGCCTGTTCAGCAGCCCCAGGCGCGAGCCGGTCCGGATTCTGTCCCAGCGGTGGCCTGGACGGACTGGTCCAGGGCCAGACCCTCAGTGCTCACGGTGGACAGCGTGGTGATCACGGTGCTCCCATTTATCAGTGGGAGATAGGGGGTCCTGGGTTCCAGAAACGCTACAGGGAGTAACCTGGGGGGTGACAACCCCAGAGGCACCCCGGCATGACTTGTGGTTGGGTCCTGGAGAAACTCGTTGGACTTTGTCTGGGGCTCCCCCTGTTGGCTGGAGTAGGGAAAGCACCCTGAGAGGTTACCATTAGCCACGAGCATTGTATCTGTTACCTGTGGAGTCTGTATCTCAGTCCAACAGTGAGATTTTGTTTTTAACTTGAATTCAGTGTTGAGTTTGGTCTAGACCTGGCAAATTAAATTTGAAAGTATTGTGTGTTGGGGGCGGAATGTAGGAATGTGACTGAGTGAGCTGCTGTTTTGTCCATGTTATTTGTTTTGCAGCCTGCAAAGCTTTGGTCAGTCCTCTTGGCAAAATCTTAAATTAGTTCGTCGGCCAGAGACATAATCTGAATCCAGTTTCTCCTTTGCGTTTTGAATTGTACTGGGACACAAAAGCCAGAGATTTAAAACGAAGGCTATGAGATCTTCGTTTGTGTTGACCTGTATGTCTTTGTATGTATGATCCAGATATAGCATATTTCTACCTCTGAATGGTATTGCTAATTTGTGATGCTAAATTGGGTTAAACCAGTGGCTGGCAAACCGCGTCTCGAGAGGCACATGTGGCCCTTTTCTCCTTGAGTGTTCTAAAGTCACTTCTTCAAAATAGACTCGCCCAGGCCAAAAACCAACTTCTGCACATGGACCACGAAGTTTCAATAGCACTGTACGTGTGCACCTGCATGTGGTATTTTGTGGAAGAGCCACACTCAAGGGGCCAAAGAGCTGCATGTGGCTCATGAGCTGAAGTTTGCCGACCACTGGGTTAAACAAGCAGGCGCTTATATAAAAATTCTCAAAAATAGAACAGACTAAACCATGTGCTTTTCAGAATCACATGATTTGGGAAAATATTTTATTATTAAAGCTGGTTCTGAGTTTGGTTTGGTTAAATGGGCATATCTTTGAAATCAACAGCACTAAATAATGCTTTTATTTTACCTGTGTTTATCAGTCAGATAAGTTCATGTTATCTCTGTTGCAAAATTTGTCAGCAAGAAAGATACCTTGGCATGGTAAAAGTTTCACAAGTAATCTAAACATAATTGTTAGGAGCAAGTATAAATGGGATTATAAAGGTTTTAGGTTAATTCTTTAGCAATAATTATATTGTATGTGTACTTAAATGATTTTCTAACTCTCTTTGGTAACTTGAAACTTTAGAATTTTACTAAAAGATAAAAAATATTGAATATCTAGATATTTCCAAATAACCTGAAATACTGATACACTAATTGCTAGGTAAGTCTAAATTTGCTTACTTTTGACCTCTTATTACAGAAGCACTAAAACAGGGGTCCCAAACTTTTTAAAGTGGGGGCCAGATCACGGTCCCTCAGAGAGCTGGAGGGCCGGACTATATGAACTACTAATTCCTACTGTAACACCTCGGCTGCGCTCACTGCCCAAAAAACCTGGCGGGCCGGATCAGACTCCTCTGCGGGCCACATGTGGCCCGAGGGCCGTAGTTTGAAGATAAATTTACTTCAGTTAACAAAAAAATGTTGTGCTTTGCCAGGAAAAAAACATGTTTCTAAAGTTACGAAATGAAAAAAAATAAATAAAAAAAATAAAGGTATGAATGAGTTCATAAATTTACTAACTAAAGAATGCTGGCTGATGAATCTAAGGAATGAGGAAGGGAGAGGGAGGAACATGGATTGGTTGCCTCTTCTTCAGGACAGCACCCCCGATCTGGGTATGTGTCCCGACTGCTAATCAAACCCGTGAGGTTTTGGTGTTTGGGACTATGTTCCAACCACTGAACCACACCAACCAGCGTGATTATTTGCATTTTAGTTGTCAGTAAAAATTAAGATTCTCAGGGTTATTAATTATAACTAATATGGAAGGAAATGGGTGTGTTCTCAGTGCAGAAGTGTATAGAGTAGGAAATACATTTCTGAAGGAATTCAGAGAAAGTGGTTTGTCCTAAAATAAGCTTGGCTATTTCTGAATGAGTGAGAAGAGACAAACTAAGAAGGCCTAGGAAAGCTGTAAAAGGTTTGTAGAAAAGGAATTCTGAGAAAGGAATTTTCTGTATGGTCAAGCTGAGTAAGATTAAGATAAATTTAATAGAGTAAGTTAATTTAAGTACCTAAAATAAGTTAATACAGAATTGGACTTTGGTTCTCTTTCACACTGTCAAAGGAACAAAATTTTTCTATATTGTTCTGTGCTAGATAAAATATTATGTTTTCTACCTAGAAAGAAAATATTCTATATTTTATGAGATGAGGTTTTTCTCTCATAGTGTCTTAATCAGCTACTTGATTTCTCAAGAATCTTCTCAATCCTAAGAACTCAGGTTTTGAGTTAATAGGTAACCTGTATTTGTGTCTGACATCTCTTACTTTCACTTTGGGAAAAGGGAGCATTTCATATTGTTTTAAAAGGATACATAATCCTTTGGTCAAGCATGTTTGACAAACTTCTCAGGGTTCAAAATGTAAAAGAAGACTTAATTTAACCTGGAAATGGCTTTGAGTTATTCCAGTGAGGCCGGTGACAGATTCATGCACTGGTGGAGTCCCTCAGCCTGGCCTGTGGGGATTGGGCTGAAACTGGCTCTCTGACATCCCCCTGGGGTCCCGGATTGCAAGAGGGCGTTCTCGGGTGACACACCCCAAAATCGGGCTCCCTCCTCTCTGGTCCCAGGGTTGCTTCATCCGAGAACCCAGCTGCCAAGTCTTGGTAGCTCGGCAGCTCCTGCGTTGAGCATCTGCCCCCTGGTGGTCGGTGTGTGTCATACCCACCGGTTGGATGGTCACTTAGCCTTTTATATATAGAGATTATTGACTACATTCCCTATGCTTTATCTTACTTACATCCCTATGACTATTTTGTAACTACCACTTAGTATTTCTTAAGCCCTTCATATTTTTTCATTCTTTCCTCCATCAGTCTATTCTCTGTATCTATAAGTCTATTTTATTTTGTTTGTTCATTTATTTTATTTAGACTCCACATACAAGCAGAATTCAGAAGCTCTTAAGAGTATTTTTACTTTCATGGCAATACGACTATTTGCAAAGGTTCAATAAGAATATATTTTCTTTTTAAAGATTTTTAATATTTATTACATATGTCCCCTTTTCTGCTCACTGACCCCTTCTAGTCCACTCCTGCCCCCTCCCCAGACCTTTACCCCCTATTGTCTGTGTCCATGGGTGATGCATATATGCATACAAGTTCTCTGGTTGATCTTTCCAACCCACCCACCCACTCTCACCTTCCCTCAGATTCAGCAGTCTGTTCTGTTTCTATGTCTCTGGGTCTATTTTATTCATCAGTTTATTTTGTTCATTAGATTCCACATATGAGTGAGATCATGTGATACTTGTCTTTCTCTGACGGGCTTATTTCACTTCACATAATACTTTCCAGGTCCCTCCATGCTGTCTCAAAGGGTAAGAGATCCTTCTTTTTTACCACTGCATAGAATTTCATGGTGTAAATGTACCACAGCTTTTTTATCCACTCATCTGCTGATGGGCACTTGGGCTGTCCAGATCTTAGCTATTGTAAATTGTGCTTCTGTAAAAATAGGGGTGCATACATTCTTTCTGGTTGGTGTTTCAGGTTTCTTAAGATATATCCCTAGAAGTGGGATCACTGGGTCAAATGGCAGATCCATATTTAATTTTTTTAGGAATCGCCATACTGTTTTCTACAATGGCTGCAACAATCTGCATTCCTAGAACATATTCCCTTTATAATAGGATATAATTGAAAACTGGTTGTTATTATCAAACTTTTGACTGGAATGTCATGTTTGAGAGAAATGCATAGGCTTGGATATGACCACACAGCTTTACGTAATTAAGATTGACATGCGAAAGCCTTGGACCCATTGGCCAGATACCTTCCTTACTATGTGAGTAAAGAGAGCCACTTTTTGGCATGTGCGGGCAACTGGAGATATTTTGGAGACTTCAAGAGGCAAAACCCATAGGCATTGCATCCAATGTCTGATGGTAAGTCCTTACCGTGGCTTTTCTTGCCTTGAGAGGCCTTTTAAGTTTAACCTGGAAATTCCTTATGGAAGATTCCAGCAACACAGAGTTAAAATGCCAATATGGTTAATTAACATTCTTGCTGGACTTATACAAATAATCCAGGCAAGTTTATTAAAATTAATTTATTTTGCCAAGAAATGAGTCTTAATTTGCCTATCTTTGTTAAAAATAGGGCTGCTTCTAGAGAGAGAAAAAAATTGTTTCATTAGAAACTATAATATATCTTTGTAGATAATAGATTCCTTTGTCTTTTGGGTTTTGTTTTGTTCTCTGCTTGTAAACTAGATTGGATCCTGAATTCTTCCAGTTTCCTCCATCATCTGCCTATGACTCTCCACACATTTCGAATTTTTCTTGTATTCTTTGACCATGAATCATTGAGAACTAAAACTGCCTTCTCCCAAATCATGCGAGCTAAAGATGGACAACTTGATAAAAAAATATATTTTTTTTTCCAGAAAATTGCCACAACAGCTGATGCTTCAACAATCTCGGGGACTGTCTCTGTGTGAGCCACACAGAGAGTTCCCTCGAGGACCTGATAATATCTTCGGAGACATTTCCAGCTACAGGCTTTCCATCAACTGACAGCCTCACACTCCCGGAAGCTGGGTTATAACTTACTCTGACCATTAGCTTGTGTTGTTCTTTTGTTTTCACAGACCTCTCTCATGAAATACCTGACGTTATGGAACTTAACCTGGATGGCCTGCCATTTGGCCCATTCTACTGTTCACGCTCCAACAGACCACCTTAGAGTCTGCAGCACGTGGGCCCTCAGCCAATAGGACGGCCTTCCATTACTAGCTGACAAAACCAGGAGGGAGGAGTCTGTGCAAGTAGCTGAGAGAACATGCTGCACCTACACTTCGGTTTTGGGAATTTGAGACTCAGAGAAGGAGAAAGACCCACAGACAATCTCTTTTCTTGGCTACCTTCTGGAACGGGAGATCTATTTCGTGGGTTATTCCAGGGTCATTACATTGATAATCCTTACCATATTGTGTTTTCTAACTGTTAGAGGCTGTATATTTTTGAGTAAATATATCATCTTTAGGACTAAAAGCAGGGATCCCTTGGGGAAAAGCAAACATTATGGTAGTGCAGAATGTTTATTTATTTATTTTAATTGATTTCAGAGAGGAAGAGAGAGGGAGAAAGAGATGGAAACATTAATCATGATAGGCTGCCTGCATGTCGCCAACCAAGGCATGTGCCCTGACTGGGAATTGAACCATGACTTCCTGGTTAATAGGTCAACACTCAACCAGCCAGGCAAGCAGTGCAGAGTATTCATGGTAAACGGGGAACTAAAGAATGTTTTCCATTGAATGTAAGAGCTTCATTCCTCTAATCCCATACTCCACCCTTTTCAGCAGGAAGCAGTCAGAGTGGCCCTTGCCCTTTTCCCCTTCAACTGAGGAATGACCAAAAGAAAGGGAAGAACTGAAACCAAGGGTCCTTATGACTTCAGTTAAATTCAGTTTTAAGGCCTACCTCTACAAATCATACCTCTCCCTCTTTCCCCACCCCCAACCTCGTCTTTACCCTGATAATCAACAGCCCCTGAGGCAGCAGGCTGTAGCTGGCCCTGACTCATGGTCACATGGTCTGAACCTCTGGCAGCTAAAGGCCATGTACTGACCTAAGTTATGTTTCAGTTTGTGAGTCCTACAGTGAAATAACTCCCAGATAATTGCCATGAAACCAGACAGAGGGACACCAGAACAGCCCTCAGAGCTGGTCTCAAGACCTGAAGAAATGATTCATTAACCTTCCCTCAACTCCGACCAGTCAGCTCCCGGCACAACCCTGACCCCTAACCGATGGTGTCTTGTGATTTTGCCCTATACAACCTGTAACCTACATGCCATGGGGGAGATGGGCGTTTGAGTATTAGGTTCCCCTTCTCCTGGACGGTGCCATTCATAATAAATTAGCCAATATTTCTCCACTGCATTTCTCGATATCTAATGTTCGGCTCTGTTGGTGCCAGGTGGTGAACTCTTTCTGTTCTGTAACAGACTCGGTGAATGCTCCCTGAGCTGGCCCCCACTAAGATGTTTCATCCTCCTTCCTCTTCCCCAGCCTCCTCCCCACTGAGTGAGTGAATGGATGAGTGAGTGAATGGATGAGTGAGTGAATGGATGAGTGAGTGGATGGATGGATGGACGGATGGATGGATGAATGAATGAATGAATAAATGAATGAATAAGTGGCAGGGTGCTAGCCTTCCTAAGCTTAGAAATCAGAGCACATAAACCCCACACTCAAAGGAAGACCCCAAGGGAGAATCCAGATGTACTATAGGTAGAGGTAGCAACTCCAAGCGGGAGCTGGGAGGGGCCTGGGATGACGGGTTCGCTTGTGATCAGCTGTGATTGTGAGCAAGGCAAGGCGTCCTTTAATTGAAGGGAAGACAAACCAGGGCCTGAGACATATTTGGGGTGCGGACGGTGAGGGGATAGGGAGTGGGGAAGATGAACTTCACCACGGTCATCAGCAGGGGCATGAAGCTGGAGTGTCATTGCTGCGGGTCACCACCTCAGATATGTAGATCCGGCACCAAGACGGGCTCGTGTAGAACGTGTCCAGTGAACCGGCTGGTGCTTTTCATGTCATGCTTACTGCTCAGAAATGGCCCGGGTTGCGTTGTACCCTTGAAGCTCCCACCCCTTGTAGCCCATGGAAATAAAGGCTCAGAAAGAGGCTTGTTCTCTTGCCTTCCTCATTGGGGTGACTGGTGAACCCACTCCCTGAGCAATGTGGAAGTTCCAGCCCGCACCCGATTTCACACCTTCAAGGCGGAAGGCATTGCATCACCCAGCTTCCTGGCCTGGGGGGTGCGGGGAGATGCCCTTGGGCTGGGGCCTGGGCAGGCGCGGGGAAAGGGCATGCCTGTGGAGTGGGAGGGGTGCCAGGCTGGCTCTGCTTCCCCCCCCCCCCCCCCCCCCTGGGGCTGACTACAGTGGGGATGCGGAGGCCTGCTGCCTGTCCCCTGCCCCTCGAGCCTGGGGAGGAAAAAGGGTGCCGGTGAGAGTGCGCACCAATGGAAACCTCGTCCCCTAAACTTGGGGTGTGGTGTCTCCCCCTCTCCTCCCGGCCCAGGAGGTTTGCTGGAGCCAGCTCTCATACAGTTTGGAAGAGCTAATTGTGACGTTTTCAGGAACTTCGCAAATCAGCTGTTGAACAGCCATTGTTTTAAAATGTAAATTGTTAAATCTTCCAAGAAAATAGGTTATATTTTTAAAGAGTAATAAATACTCAAAGCTCATCACTTCCTTATTTTTTTACTCCATTTTGTGATTGCACCCGGTCTCCAGGCTGCAGCGCTCCTGTGTCCGTGTGGAGGACACGCACAGCCCGCTGCACACAGCTCTGCCCAGTTCCAGCTCAGTGACTCCCGGCGGCCGCCTGCGAGTGGCAGGTGGGAATGCTCCCCCCACAGAGATCAGTGGGCTACCAACCAGGGCTTTACGGCCAGGTGCCTGTTCACTGTGGGCATGGGCGTGCAATGTCTGAGGACAGCCTGCCAGGGGTCCCACCTGCAGCTGCCAGCCCTGGGCCCTTTTCTGGGCCGGACCGGAGGGTTAGAGGCAAGGTAAGCAGGGAGGAGGTGGAAGGGAGCTGGCCGATACCCTTGACACCCCCCCCTCACCCCCACCCCTCACACACACACAGTAGGAAGAGCCTGGCTCACCGCGGGAGGAGGCATTCAGGGGAGAGGCCAGGGTGTGGAGGGGGCCAGGGTGATACTCGGAAAGGAAACAGTGACTGAGCTGAGGAGAAAGCACCGCAGCCCAGGAGGCCGGCCTGTGAGAACACAGGGAAACCACAGGGTGTTGCGTCTGTGACCACAGAAGGGAAGTGCCAGCCCGCACAGCGGAACCCTCTGAAGCCTGGGCGTCTGTGCAGGCTCCCGGGCCAGTGCTTCTCCCTGACAAGGCCAGGGGAGAGGGAGGAGAGGAGGGAGGAACCTCACAGCCCGGAGGGATCTCAGTGCTCCCCGCCTCTGCCCTCCTCTCCACGCCCCACACTGGCCCTGCGTCCGCTCACCACACCTAAGGCTCCAGATCTTCTGTTGCTGGTGACACACCGATTTCTCCCTGGGGCTGGGTGCCCCACAGGGACCCAAGCTTATCGCCGGGTCCTCCCAACCTGCTGCTGCCACCCTCGGGCTCCCACCTCTGGGAGAGGCCCCCAGAGGCCCCCTTCGTACAGCAGCCCTCAGTGCAGGGCCCCCCCGCCCTGCACCTCACCTCCCAGGTCTATGACCACTGCTTCTCAAGCTGAAATGATTTCTTTTTCTCCCCAAACATGGCATGTATTAAATAATCATATCAGCCACCCTTAAAGTTTTGTATACCATTTCCAATCAGAATTTCATCCATTAAACTCGTGCTGAGCAGTGCTACGTGCCTGTGGGCACTGTGCTGTGCCTGGGGATGCAAAGGGGACTAGGGTTCCGCCCTGGCCCTCAGGGATCCCGCCGACCAGGGGACAGTCACATGGAGAGAGAGTGAATCCTAACCACACCCCACGGTCAGGGCCACCGTGGAACGTGCACGTGGTCCCACAAGACCTTGGAGGTAAACCTGCCGAACCCGAAGACTCCACACCCTCTGTGCCTCGGTCTCCCTCTCCTGTCTGCTCACTCCCCGGACTCCAGGAGCACCTCCCCTTACGCTCCCCGTCTGCGCAGCCCCCTCAGCTCCCTGACTGCAGGTCCCCAGCCCTGCTACAGGGACTCTCCGACTCCAGCCATTCGCCTCACCCAAGCCAAAAAGGGTTCCCAGGGCACAAAGCGGACCGAGCCATTCCCTTACTTGAAACCCTCAGTGGTTTTCTATGGTCCTTGTGAGAATACGCAAGCCTGTTAGCACGGCTCCCAGCCCTTCCTGATCAAACTCACATCAGCACAAGAATCATCGCTCCTTCGCTGGTCTGCTTACCGCCATTGTAGCTGAACACTTACCATGTGCTAGCACTGGGCGGGCACTGGAGTCCTGCAGAGAACAATGCGCATGGTTCTCTCTCTCAGAGCCCATGGCCTGCCAGGGGATAGAGTATGAAATGGTGCTTATGCAAATGATTGTTTGATGAATGCAAAAGGAACCGTTCCTTGTCAACCCCCTGCTTCCACCACAACCCCCTGTCCCAGCACCTGCCCCTGGCCCTGCCAGGCTGTTCCCTCTGCTCCCCGCCTCCCAGGCTCTCGCTCCCACCAGGCTCTCCGCGGATGCGGCTCCCACGGGGAGAGCACTGACAGGCCCGTGTCCTCCAGGCCCGGGCAGGAGTCGAGCTGCCTACCTTCGGGAAATGTTTGTTGTGTGAATGACTGTCAGGTCCTCTGAATCCACGTGTGAGCATTTGCATTTGAAAAAAAAATTAATTATAAAATTGTTTACATCGACTTCACATATTCAGGAAAGGCTGGCGCTGAGAAGCATGTCCTCAAACACGGATGCTGTGGACCGGAGGGCTTTGGGGCGATGGTGACTGGAGTGTGTGGCAAGCTGGTGTCCGGGCGGCTGGGTGTGGTGCGGCTGCCCAGGCGAGGTGGACCCGGCCCCGCCCCACCCCATGTTTGTGGGGACATCATCTTACACACACACACACACACACACACACACACACACACACACACACTCACACACTCACACACACACACACTCACACACACACTCACACACACACACTCACACACACACATTCACTCACACACACTCACATACACTCACACACACACACACACACACACACACACACACATATTCACACACACATTCACACACACACACACACTCACACATACACATTCACACACACACACACTCACACTCACACACACACACATTAACACACACACAAACTCACACACTCACACACACACTCACACACTCACACACACAAACTCACACACACACACTCACACACTCACACACACACACACATTCACACACACACACACTCAGACACACACACTCACACACACACAAACACACACTCACTCACACACACACACACACATTCACACACACAAACACACACTCACACACACACACATTCACACACACAAACACACACTCACTCACACACACACACTCACACACACACACACACACTCACACACACACATATTCACACACACATTCACACACACACACACACTCACACTCACACATACACATTCACACACACACACACTCACACTCACACACACACACATTAACACACACACAAACACACACTCACACACACACTCACACACTCACACACACAAACTCACACACACACACTCACACACTCACACACACACACATTCACACACACACACACACTCAGACACACACACTCACACTCACACACACACACATTAACACACACACAAACTCACACACTCACACACACACTCACACACTCACACACACAAACTCACACACACACACTCACTCACACACACACACACACACATTCACACACACAAACACACACTCACACACACACACCACCCATTGGAGCCTGGTACCCGCCTCTGGACTGGACTCCTGGGGCGCACATTGCTGGGTCTGGGGGAACCCCACTCCCCCCCCCCAGGGCACAGTCCTCACGGGGGAGCGGGTGGGTGGGTGCCTGGGCCTGTGGCTGAGGCCAGTCAGGAGCAGCAGTTGGGAGGCAGCCCTGTCACCCACCTCCTCTGACAGCCTCCTGTCCCGTCTAGAAGAGGCTCTGTTTGTCTGTCTGTCTGGGAGACCCCACCCTCAGCTTCTTCTTCTTTTTTTTTTTTTATAGATTTTATTGAGTTTTTACAGAGAGGAAGAGAGAGGGATAGAGAGTTAGAAACATCGATGAGAGAGAAACATCAATCAGCTGCCTCCCGAACACCCCCCAACTGGAAATGCGCCTGCAACCAAGGTACATGCCCTTGACTGGAATCGAACCTGGGACCCTTCAGTCCACAGGCCGACGCTCTACCACTGAGTCAAACCGGTTTCGGCGACCCTCAGCTTCTTATCCACCTGCCCGGAGCTTCCTGCTTCCGTGGAGCCGGAGAGTTGGAGGGTCACCTGGTCACCCCTTCATTTCACAGCTGGGGACACGGGGCTGCTGACAGGGAAGTGACGCGCAGGGGCCAGTCAGGCTTTAAACAAACAGAGACGGCCGGTCTCCTGACTCTGAGTCAGCCAAGGCCTCTCTGCTACGCCCCTGTTTTTTCCTCAGCTGCCCCGACGGTTCCAGCTGGTTTAAACCGGAAAGCTGTGCCTCCAACAAATGAAACTCACAGGAGCCACTGCCACCCCCTCCACACCCCTCCCACATCCCTCCACCCCACTCCGGGGCACCTGCCCTTCTGACCCAGAAGGGGGGGACACAGCAGCGGGACCCATCCTGAGGGCCCTCCCCGGCTGGAACCCGGAGCAGCACTCACCTGGTAAGGCGTCTGCCGGCGCCCGCAGGAAGGAGAGCGCAGGTGTGCTCTGTTTGCCTGCTCACCCACAGGCTGGGCCTCCTGACAGCTTAACGCCCCAGCCTCAGCTCAGCCCTGGAGCCTCTCCCATTCTGGCCACAACCGGCCGCCCTCCACTCGGACCCCACACCGCCCCCTCCTCAGGCTGCACCACACACATACCTCCGGGCCTCTCCCGCTTTGCAGGCGCTCTTCCCTCTGTCTCCAACGCCCTTCCCTGCTTCTCCACAGGACAGGCGCCTCCTCACTGCTGAGGTCATTCTCAAGGTCATCGTCCATCCGTGGGAACGTTTCCTTCGCTTCGTCCCCTTCCTCCCTCCCCTTCCTTTCCCCGGTGTGCCCCGAGTGCTCCTGTGCCAGCTTTACTGCATCGGAAAGAAAATACCACGTCACGGACGGGTCTGTGTCCCCACCACACCCTCAGCTCCTCAATGACAGCAACTGAGTCTTCATCTTCAAATTCTCAGAGCCCAGCACTTCATGGACAATCAAAAATAAAAAAGGAACGAGTTGCCACGTGAAATCAACATATGGACTCTGGGTTTATTCTAGAGCTAAATTAGGAGCAAGTCTTAACATTACACAAGGATCCCCTTCCAGCTCATTTACTCGACAAATATTGATTGTTGCTCTGTGCAAGCTCGGTACACAGAGTCCTGGGGACGCAGAGTCCTGGGCATGCAGAGCTGGGGCAGACACCAGCGGCCTGTGTTTGGAGGCACAGAGAAGGCAGTGGGGAGTTCTAAGGGAATGGCCAGCACTGGCTGACCACAGCTGTGAGAGGCAGATCGCTGCATTTGCTCCTGCCTGGGCCCTACAAGGCAGGCGCTTTCACTGATGTTCCCACTTCACAGGTAAGGAGACTGAGGCTTTTAGAAGAGGACAGACTTGTGATGGCACAACTAGTCACAGAGGCAGGACTTGAACCCAGGCTGCCTCCCCCTTACCTGCCCCCCCCCCCCCCCCCCCCCCACCCCCGCCCCATTTGCCCAAACAGAAAGATTGGCTCCAGGCATACTTCCTTTTACGGTGATTCACACTTTTTCACAAATTGAAGGCAAGACCACCTACCAGCAGAAAGGTTGCAGTTTGCTTTATTGTGATACTTGCTGTATTGTGGGGGGTCTAGAACCCAACCCGCAACATGGGGTATGCCTGTGTAAGGGTTTCATTTTCTTACCTGGGGACCCTGTGCATGGATTCATGCACATTGAAAATAAATTAATTAGAAGGTGGCCGGTGGGGTGGGACTGGGAGAGATGGGCCAGACACGCCCTGAAGCCAGCCTCCCACAGTCCCTCCCCAGCGTCTGCAGAGTGAGCCAGGTTCCTCCGGAAGGTGAGGTCCTCGGCCTGGCCTTCGGGGATGGGGCCGAAACTGGATCTCTGACGTCCCCCGAGGGGTCCTGGAGTGAAAGAGGGCACTCTGCAAAGTTGCTGTCGTACAAGGTGTGGAATGTAAACGCAAGTGTGCAGAAAGCCAGATTCGGGGCTGGGTTGGTGGTGCTGGTCTGACAGTCCCTGGCCCGTTCTCCGGAGATTGGACCTACAGGACTTCTGAGGGAGGGAGTGGCTGCCTCCGGGCTGGTGGGCCACCGGGACAGGGCGGTCAGTGAGCGGCACTCCCGCTGTGGGAGCGCTCCTGCATGAAGCGTCTGCCCCTGGTGGTCAGTGCACATCATACCGACCAGTAGGCTGGTGGGTCTTTCATCACTTAGGCTTTTATATGTATAGATTAGTGGCCTCAACATTGTCTGCAAACACATGGAGAACTTTTAAAAATCTCTGATGCCGCCCTAGCTGGTTTGGCTCAGTGGATAGAGCGTCGGCCTGTAGACTGAAGGATCCTGGGTTTGATTCTGGTCAAACGCACATGCCTAGGTTGTGGGCTTGGTTCCCAGTAGGGGTATGCAGGAAGCAGCCTATCAACAAATCTTTTTCATCATTGATGTTTCTCTTTCTCCCCTCTCTGGAAAAACAAACAAAACAAACAAACAAACAAACAAAAAACCTCTGATGCCCACGCTGGTCCCACCTGAGATTCCGATGCAGTGGGTCTGGGTGCAGCCTGAGCACCGGGGGTCTCCTGTGCAGCCAGGCCTGAGACCCCTACTCCACATGGGGGGGGGGTCTGGTGTCCAGTGTGAGAGGTGGGACCCACCCACAGCCCACACGCTCCCTGGCTGGCTCAGGGTCCTGTTCGGGGAGACGAGGTGCTTTCCTGTCCCCTTGGGAGGTGCTGCGGGCAGTGTGGGCAGGACTGCACCTCCTCCCTCTAATTCTCTCGGCATCCTACCAGCCATGAACTTCCTGTGGCCTTGCAGTTGCCAAAGATACCTTCCCCGCCCCCTTGCGGGACATAGTGGCTGCAGCCTGCAAGGCTGGGTTTCCCCTTCGGCGCTGACAGCGGTGACCTCGGCTCTCTTGCCCACTGGGGGGCACGACCTCTCAGGAGGGAGGTTGGCAGTGAGGGGGTGCACATGCAGGACACTTCCCTCACTTTCGGGTGCCCTGGGCGTCCCTCTGCTCACAGAGGGGTTGTACCATTTCCCTGGACCCTCCCAGCTCGTCAGATGCAGAGCACTCAGCCCCGAGGCCCGCAGAGGAGGTGTCCAGCATGAAGGGACTTGCAGGGCCATCTCCCGGATCTCTCCCAGGGCCGAAACTTCTGCCTCTCAGGTCTGAGAAGAGACAATTCACAAACTGAGCGTCGGGAGCCGGCACTGAGGGCCAGGACCAGTCCTAGGGCTTCCGCAGCCTCGGGGGAGAGCAGCCTGCGTTGCAGAGCTGCCTCGGGGGCCGGGCCTGGCCAGCCAGGGGTCGTTTTGAAGGGCGAAGACCCTCTTTCTTGACCTTCATATAAGCCCCTTCCCCTTATTACCTACACGGCATGCGGCCGATGATCCTTAAATGTTGTCTGAATAAAACCCAGTGACCAGTCCTTTGCAAGCACTCATGCCGTAGCTGTCTGCGGGCAAACTTAGTCTCAAGGTTTTGTTTGTTTGTTTGTTTTTTGTTGTTTTTTAAAAAATATATATTTTATTGATTTTTTTACAGAGAGGAAGGTGGAGGGACAGAGAGCTAGAAACATCGACCAGCTGCCTCTTGCACACCCCCTACTGGGGATGTACCCACAACCAAAGTATATGCCCTTGACTGGAATCGAACCTGGGACCTTTCAGTCCGCAGGCCGACGCTCTGTCCACTGAGCCAAACCAGTTTCGGCTAGTCTCAAGGTTTTTAAGTTTTCATTAACTCAACAAGTGCATGTAGACCAGACACGTACCAGCTGCTGGGGTGCCAACCATGAGCAAGAGCAGAGCTCCTCGAGGAGCCAACTGTGTGGGAGGAGGAGTTCATTTCCCAGATGCTCATAAACGGACTCTGATGAGGCCATGAGGAGGGGCCCCAGGGCGGTGCGAGTGCAGGCCGGAGGGCCTGCAGGGGAGGGGAAGGCCTCTCTGAGGGAGAGAGTGCACATCCATCCCCCACCACGGTCCGTCTCCCATTTCCAACAAGTTTGCTTAGCAAGGAGCCAGGGCACTGTTGGCTGCTTGTAATTTGGTCCTGCAGAGCAAGGGGCAAACCGGCCTCTCCTGACTGCCCACCCAGCTCAACAAAAGTTTAGGTGTGAGTTCTCTGGTCAACAGGAAGGAAAAATTTTGTGTTTTTTTATACAAAGCTGCTTAAACTGACACTGACCTCTCCCTGGGCGTCTCACCGGGTTTTCAGGGAGGGGAGGCAGGAGGGAGCCAGCTCTCCGGGAATGGCAGGGACAGACACACCCAGATTGCTCAACACCAGGGCCCTGCAGCCCAGGCACCTCCCCGGACCTTCCCTGCCTGACCGTGGGCCTGAGGGGATGCCCTCCTCAGTGCTAGCTTCTGTGGTCAAAGGTCCCCTGGGGACAACCCTAGAGAGAACGTTCCCTGGGGTCAGTGCAGGGCAAGGTCAGGGGCAGGCAGTGAGGAGGGACCTTAGGCAGCCAGAGGTGCACACAAAGCTGTCGACAATGAGGAAATGGGTGGGGACTGGTCCCTTGAGGCCTTGCCTGTCAGCTGCCCTCAGCTCTTATCAGGGCTCTTAGCTCATCATAATCCCCTGGCCCTCGACTTGAGCCGTTTCCCTCACGTCTTCTTTCAGCTCTGCTCTCTTCTCTCTCTCTCTTCTGAATGCCTTCTTTCCATCTCTATTTCCTCAGTAACTACTCAGGGAAGCAGTGAAAATGTGAAGACAAAGTAACAGATCACAAACAAAAGAAATGGAGGAAAACAAACGACTAGATATAGAATTCAAAACCATGGTTATAAGGTTTTTCAATAATTTTCTTAAAAAGGCTGATAAATTTAACCAGACCATCAAGGATATGAAAAAGGACCATCTAGAAATTAAGCGTACACTGACTAAAATAAAAAATATTATATAGAGACCCAACAACAGATTAAAGTTTTGCAAGAATCAAGTCAAAGATTTGAAATACAAAGAAAAAAAGAAAAAACTCAACTGGAAAAAAGAAAAAAGAATCCAAAAAGTTAAAGATAGTAGAAGAAGCCTCTGGGACAACTTCAAGTGTACCAACATCAGAATTATGGGGGTGCCAGAAGAAGAGAGAGGGCAAGATACTGAAAACCTATTTGAAGAAATAATGACCAAAAACTTCCCCCACCTGGTGAAAGAAATACACTTACAAATCCAAGAAGTGCACAGAACCCCAAACAAAAGAAATCCAAAGAGGACCACACCAAGACACATCATAATTAAAATACCAAGAGCAAAAGACAAAAAGAGAATATTGCCGAGACTGGTTGGCTCAGTGGATAGAGCGAGGGCTTGCGGACTGAAAGGTCCCGGGTTCGATTCCGGTCAAGGGCATGTACCTTGGTTGCGGGCACATCCCCAGTTGGGGTGGTGCAAGAGGCAGCTGATCGATGATTTTCTCTCATCAATGTTTCTGACTCTCTATCCCTCTCTCTTCCTCTCTGTAAAAAAATCAATAAAATATATATTTTTTTAAAAAAGACAAAGAGAGAATATTAAAAGCAGCAAGAGCTACAAGGGAGCACCCATACAATTGTCAGCTGATTTCTTAACAGAAACTATGCAGGCCAGATGGGAGTGACAAGAAATATTCAAAGTGATAAATAGCAAGAACCTACAACCAACATTACTCTACCCAGCAAAGTTATCATTCATAATGGAAGGTCAGATAAAGAACTTCACGGGTAAGAAAAAGCTAAAGGAGTTCATCACCACCAAACCAGTATTATATGAAATGCTGAAAGGGATTCTTTAAGAAGAGGAAGAAGAAGAAAAAAGAAAAGATAAAAATTATGAACAACAAATACATATCTATGAACAAGTGAACCCCAAAATCAAGTGAATTAAAAATCTGAGGAACAGTATGAACTGGAGAAAATAATAGAATCTGGGGCATAGAAAGGAAGTGCACTAATAATTCTCAGGGGAGAATGGGTATGGGGGAGGGGGGTGCAGGAAGGAATTGGACACAAATTGTACACCTAGGGATGAGGACAGTGGGGGGAGGTAAGGGCAGAGGGTGGGATGGGAACTTGGTGGAAGGGAGCTATTGGGGGGGGGGGGAAGAGGAGAAACTATTGTAATACCCTGAACAATAAAGATTTATTAAATAAATAAATAAAAACCAGAATCCTATGAGCCCCCTCCCCCCCCCCCCCCATTCAGATCTGGGGTGCGGTTCCAGAATTCACATCACTCCCAGGTGCTGCTGCTGCTGCCAGTCCTCCCACCTGCACTGAGATAGGATGGTCCTTGCATCTCAGGCCTCACCCCGAGGCAGGGAATGCTCCCGGCCCAAAGCTAGCGGGAAGAAGAGCAGTGAGGAAATAATGCAGAAATGAAATATCTCTGAGAAAATACTTCTAAATAGTAACCTACCTCACAGGTTTATCCCTGAGATACACCTCCCCCCCACCCCCCACCCCCGCCCCTTTGCAAAACAAGGTTCTGGGAAGTTAGGAAACTTGCCCAGGTCCCCCAGCTCTGACTGGAGTCAGGTGCTGAGCCATCCACTTGCTCCCTGCCCACCGTGTCGGCTGGGAAGCTGATTAATGTAATGTCTGATGGGTTACAGGCAAGACCGCAGCCACCTGACCTGGCATGGATGGAGACTGTCATCTCTGAGAGGAATGAAGGTGCTCACAAAGCGTCGGATATACCCACACCTGGTAATCCCCCGCTCCTCGGGCAGCGTGACTGAACCGGCAGCGGGCAGCCTGGCCAGGAGAGGCGTTCCCTCTTGCCCTGGGGAGGATTTATTGCAGGGATAATCTTGTTGCTATGGTAACTCTGTACTCTGCCTTCCTCCGTGGGTGGCATCACTGGGACACCAGGTAAACCCAGCATCTGGATTCTGCACCTGTTCTCTTCACAACAAATCGACTTGTCCCCACACGGACAGGCGGACTAGCAGCCCTGGCCCAGCCGGTCTTGTTACTGTGCTTCTTACCATCTTCAGTAACTTCCCATTATTTGGGGGAAATAATCAAATCAAATGGGAAAATTACACCAGCCTGTCATTTCTTGAGATAGGTAAACGTGGAGCAGATGCTTTTCTCCCTTTTTGCAATACAATTCACATGCCATAAAATGTGCCCCCTCTAAGCATACAGATCATGGTTTTTACCGTATTTTTCGGACCATAAGACACACTTTTTTCCCCCCAGAAGTGGGGGGGAAAAGTCCCTGCGTCTTATGGTCCAAATATAGCCTACACATATACTTTTAAAAAAAAGTTTTTTTACTTGCCCAGCTCTGTGTGGTCTCTGTGTGCTTGCCCGGCTCTAAAATGGTTCTAAATGCTGCTGTTTACTTTACAAGGTTGATTACATGTGTTTATGACTGTGATGTTGGGTTTTAATGCACATAAAATATTTTAGGACACTATTTGTTTCAGAATCTTTTTTTCTTCATTTCCCTTCTCTAAAAACTGGTGCGTCTTATGGTCCGGAGCGTCTTATGGTCCGAAAAATACGGTAATTCAAAAAGTAAGTGGTACCACGAGAGGACTTTGGGGGTGCTAGAGAGGCGCAGTAGCTTCTTTTGCAGGACGGCTTAACGCGTACACACAGCAATTATCAAAACTCTTCCAACTGAGAAATCAAGACCTGCTCATTTTATTGTAGCATATAAACTATACCTCGGTTAAACATAATTTAAAAGTTAAATGGTGCCACTTCAATGAAATCTGAAACAATTAATGTTTGAGAAATGTGCAGTGGCTGAGTCTGTGACCTTATCTAAAAAAAATAACCAGAGCCAAAACCGGTTTGGCTCAGTGGTAGAGCGTCGGTCTGCGGACTGAAGGGTCCCGGATTCGATTCCGGTCAAGGGCATGTACCTTGGTTGCGGGCACATCCCCAGTAGGGGGCGTGCAAGAGAGGTGATACTCTCTCATCGACATTTCTAGCTATCTCTCTCCCTTCCTCTCTGTAAAAAATCAATAAAATATGTATTTTTTTAAAATAACCAGGAAATAATAGGTCCCTTTGCCTTATGATCTGAGCTCACTGCTCATTTATGTCAATAGAGAGCATTCATATAAGCACGGGCATCGTGCAGGAATACAGCAGGGTCGCCTGTCTGAGGCAGGTGGTCTGCACGGACACGGGAATACTACGAACGTCACCATAACACATACCTGAGGAAAACCCACATCCATCACTTGAAGTGAATGCAAAAATGTGGAGTTTGAGTTTCTGAACAGTATGCCCACTGTTCAAACAAGTAATATTTTATTAGATATGTGTTATATAAGTCACAGCAGGTGATTGAGCTGTAGTTATAAAATTTGCAGTTTTCCTTGTTTTTATTCTAATTTTCGTGTTAAAGTAGCATTTGCACACAGGCAAATGACACTGTAAACCACGACCAAAACAAAAAGCCTTGGTTTCTTGCGATTCTATAGTTCCCTGAGGCAGCTTTCTAAGCAGGGGGGAAAAAGCATTATACGGGACAATCAGCAGAAAAACTAATTCCACTCCTCTCACAATCTTAGGTACAATCTTCACCCTCCTTTCTTATTCAAACCACATACCTTCACTTTTGAATGTGAGATTATATGTAATGTGCTTGTGTGAATAGATTTCTAAACTACAGATTATTTTTATATTACTTATCATATGTGTAATTATTATATCTTTTCTGGAGTGAGATCATCTATGTGGGCATATGTGTAGGAGTTCTTGCCTTTAGCGAGAGTGAATGCAAGATGCACTTATCTGTGGGTGTGTTTGTGCTCTTGCAAAGGTTTACCAGGGGTGTTGTGAACCAAAGGTGAGCCAGTCACCGCAAATAGGTAGGTGTGAATTTCAAGCAGGCACTGTTCCCACTCATGGAAGAACATAATTTTAAACACTCTAAGAGCTTTTACTTTATAATGATAATAATTTCCTAAAAAGAGAGAAGGGAACTCATATTGATCTAGTACCTGTTAAGTACCACGTGAGGTATTTTATTCCCATTATCTTACACCAGAGGCCTGGGCATGGGATCCGTGCACTGGTGGGGGGCGTGGCCTGCAGGGATCAGCCCGCTGTGGGAGCACCGCTCAGCCAGGTCAGCCCAGTGGCTGCTGTCCCGCCCTCTGAGCAGCTGCTCCCTGGTCCAGCATCTTCTGTGGAGCCGGAGCACTCGCCTCTCCAGGGGACCCGGTCGAGGCCGGTCCCAGGGATAATTGCACTGAGAGGCAGCGGAGTGGGCCTCAGTCTCACGGTGGCCATGAACCTGCCTCCCAGCCTCCAGGGTCAGCTCTGTGAGCCTGGCGGCGGTGTTGTGTGGCCTGCGGGCATCTGGAGGAGATGGCAGGGAGTGAGAAGGAGCCTGGGGCAAGGAGACAATGGTCGCGGCCCAGGTTCCTGCCCATGGGCTCGGGGTTTGCACAGGAGCAGCTGCTCATCCCGGTCAGCCGAGCAGTGCTCCCTCTGTGGGAGTGCACTGACTCCTGCGTTGAGCATTTGCCCCTGGTGGTCAGTGTGCTTCATAGTGACTGGTTGCCTGGTTGTTCTGGTCGTTCGGCCGTTCAGTCGCTGGGCTTTTATTATATAGGGTAGTCTTCACAACTCACCCATGCAGGTACAAACTAACCCAATTTTAATTTTTTAAAATATATTTTTATTTATTTCAGAGAGTAAGGAAGAGGGAGAGGGAGAGATAGAAACATCAATGATAAGAGAGAATCTGATTGGCTGCCTCCTGCACGCCCCCTACTGGGGATTGAGCACACAACTGGGCATATGCCCTTGACTGGAATTGAACCTGGAACCCTTCAGTTCGCAGGCCAACGCTCTATCCACTGAACCAAACCAGCTGGGGCCAGACTAAATCAATTTTACAGGTGAGGAATCTGAGCCTTGTCCAAAGCAACCTAGGTAGAAAGAGCATGGGTGACAGAGGTCTGATTTCAGAGCCTGTAATTTCATTCTCAACTAAAGTGTGATGAATAAGTAAGTAGACCTCACTCCAGTTTTTAGTGATATGTAATATGATTTTAACTTTTTTTTATTCAGAAAGCTTACTTCTCATCTTACGTGAGAGAGACTTAGAGATGTCTGCCCAAGGCTCAAAGCCATCGAGCTGAATGGGTTTAATTGCGAACGAACAGTCCACTGACAGGGAAGAGCCCTTCCTCTCTGGGCTCCTTCCCTAACCGTCTCTCTCGACTCCCATCAGGGCCCAGATCCTCTTCCTCTGACGACGCTCCTCTCTGTTCAGACTTCACTTCAGATGCTCTCTCCCTCCGTCGGCGATCTCTTGTATGCCCTTGGCTTCACCACCACTCAAACCACCTGCAGCTCACACCTCTGCAGTTCTCCAGAAGTAATTTGCCTAGATAGCTCGCTGAGCTCTCTGACATAACTATTCCAGAGTCTCGTTCATTTTCTTCCTGGTCCACCCTTCCCTAAGCATTCCGTTCCTTCTTCCTCCTGTATTCTTTGTCTTGGCACCACCACCTGCCCAACGAATCAGGTGAGAAATCTCGGAGTCATGTTGGACTTCCCCCAGACAGATCCAGGAAGCCTGGAAGTCTTCTCATCAGTTGCTCTCAAATGCATCCTTTTTTCATCTTCTCCTTCTGCCAGTGTCTTGCTCACCATTGCCTTGCTGACTTCTAATTATTGCCTTTCCAAGAAACTAGACTTGCTGGTCCTGAGGGTCCATCTTTCTCGAGAAGCTTCCCTTTCCGCCCTGTGCTCACTTCTATCTTTGCTTCACGGTCACTGCATAGCTTTGCTTGTAGGTGTCTCCCTTTCCTATGCCAGATCCTCGAGGCCAGCACAAGGCCTGCCCCATAGTGAATGCTCAATAATTGTACTTATTTAAATTACATGAAAATTTGTAAAGTTCAAAGTCCACAATCCAAGAGAATCTTATCCAGATGAAACTCGGAAGAGAGCAGTTCAACACAAGATTCTTTGAAGTCATTTTTGTGACCATGTGTTTATTGCGTGCGTATTCAGTACAACCACCTAACAACCAAATGAGGCAACTGAACCCCGAGTTGGATTACAGACTGAAGAGTACAGTCACAAAAGACATTGCAATTCGAGAAAACGGAAATGGGTTATAGGTTAGGTGATATTATTGAAATAGTGTTCAGTTTCTTAGAAATGATAATGGCATTAGTCAGCCAAGATGTCCTTTCTTTTAGACATAAAAAGCTTACAGGCGTCTTCAAACTACGGCCCGTGGGCAACATGCGGCCCGCAGAGGAGTCTGATCAGGCCCACCAGGTTTTTTGGGCAGTGAGCGCAGCCGAGGTGTTACAGTAGGAATTAGTACAATAGTTCATATAGTCCGGCCCTCCAGCTCTCTGAGGGACTGTGATCTGGCCCCCACTTTAAAAAGTTTGAGGACCCCTGCAGTTTATGATGTCTGTAACTTACTTTCAAATAATTCATTTTTAAAGAACATAATATAGCCCTAGTGGGTTTGGCTCAGTGGATGGAGTGTTGGCCTGCGGACTGAAGGGTCCCAGGTGCAATTCGAGTCAAGGGTACATGCCTGGATTGCAAGCTCAATCCCCAGTAGGGGGCATGCAAGAGGCAGCCTATCAATGATTCTCTCTCATCATTGATGTTTCTCTTTCTCTCCTTTTCCCTCTCTGAAATCAATTAAAAATAAGCAAATAAAAGAGCATAATATACAGAGATACATAAAATGTGGGAAAATGTTAACTGATAAAAAGAGAGAGAGAGAAAGAGAGAGAGAGTATTCTTTGTATCAATTGTTCAATTCTGCATATTTGAAAATTTTTCCAAATAAGACATTCAGGGAAAATGCTAAGAACACAACCAAAATTAAAGTAAATCTTTTGAAATCTGAAAGGCACAGTCATCCCTCACAAATTTGCTCTTCTAGTTGACCAACCATCACAACTGTTGGTTTTTATTTGCCTAAATGGTATCATATCACACTTGAGAAGCTTAAGCAAATAAAAGTGTGCTTCCTAATTGGTAATTGTAATTCCTTGAGATCAATCATTGGAGATTTTCATCTGGGAAAGTTTTCAGTGATAAGAAAGCAAGAAGGGTTGATGGAAGTAGTTTTGCTTTAGTCCTTTCAGAATTGCCAAGTCTCTAACAAGAGCTAGTTAATTTTGCTGTGAAGTTGATAAAAATTTAGCCCTTCTCTTAAATTTCTATTATATTCAAAGGGAAGTTAAGAAAAAAATAATTTATCATCTTTATTTAATATAGTTAATGATTGCTCAGCAGATGTAGCTCAGTGGCTGAGCATTGAGAACATGGTTTAATTCCCAGTCAGGATACATGCTGGATTATGGAATCGATCCCCAGGAGCAGGCATACAGAAGGCAGCCAATCAATGGTTCTCTCTCATCATTGATGTTTCCATCTCTCTCTCCCTCTTCCTTCCTCTCTGAAATCAACAAAAATGTTAAAAAATAATTAATGAATCTATTTTATTATAGTCTAATGTACCCAAGAGAATTGAAAATATATGGCTACAAAAACAAATAAAAAAATAAAAAACAAACAAACAAAAACAGAAAACATGGCTACACAAAATCTTGTACATGGCTATTCACAGCAGCATTATTTATAACAACCAAAAAGCAAAAAACCAATGTCCATAAACTGATAAACAGTTGTTTATCTATCAACTGATAAACAGTCTTAGAAAGGAATTAAATACTGATACACGACACAACACAGATGAAAGTATTATGCTCAGTTAAAGAAACCAGACACAAAGGCCACCTAATGTGTAATTCCATTCACATAAAAAGATGGGAATAGAGAGTGTATTAGTGTTTGCCTGGGCTAGGGACGGAGGGGTCAGGAATAGGGAATTGTTGCTAATGAGCAGAGGGTTCTTCTGGGGGTGATAAAAATATTCTGGAATTAAATGGTGGAGGTGGGGGTAAAACTTTGTGAATATATTAAAGAACACTGAATTGTGACTTTAGATGGATGAATACTATGGTATGTGAATTATATCTTAATTGTATTTCTAAAAAGTTAACATAAAGCAATTTTATGGAACACTCAAAGGGGAACAAGGGCACGCTGGGTTTGATGGCTCCTTTGGTCTCTAAGTCACTACTGGCCGGAGTAAAGGGGCCCCAGGCTCTGCAGGGTGCTGTGCACCCTCCTCCCACACTTACAGGGTCACCCCAGGGCCAGTCCCAGCACACCCCCCATTACCACTCCCCCGCAGAATCCCAGGAGAGTCTTTGTGTGTGTCTCACACCCCATCTCTTCCTCACTGTCCCTCACTCTAGTCACCATCTTCTATTCATCTCCGTTCAGTATTTGGTTTTGTTCATTGCCTTATCTCACCTGTATCTAAAAGGTGCCCAGCTAACAGCAGGTGTGTAATAAATTTCTAATGGATGAATAAAAGTTTACACAGAAATGTGTGCTGCATATTAATTAAATATGAATTTATGCTTTAAAATGTTTCTTTCTCCCATAAGACTTTTTCTCTCTATTTAAATAGGTATTTAACCTTTAAGAAATCTTATACAAATGGTATTTTATTATAGATAATAAAATTTATGAATCTTTATACATGTTAAAACATTCAAGCATCATAAACATAAATATTTCAAAATTCAAATTTACAACAAGAAATTTATTTTTTTAGACTGTGGTTATTGCTGCACCAACTTTATAATTCCTTATTCAGAGCCCAAAAATGTAGGCAAGCCCTAGAAACGTAGCAGAAGCATGTCTGCACGCTGGATTCATAATCTCACTTGTGCGTAAGTGTTTCTGCTAGATTCACGGAGCACTCTATGGCAGAGGGAGGCAGGACTGGTCATCGGGTTGCCCTTCGGACCTTCTGCAACTCTTCAATGGGTTTCCATTGTTGGTTGATTGTTATAAGCTTAAATAAAAAAAGCAAAATAAAGCATTTTGTTAGGTTCTGTCCTTCATCCTACACCCTCCTTTGGGATTTGTCCACACTCCTCTTTAGAAAAAGCATCATCTTAGCATTTGTAGCCAAACAATCACCTCCTTTTCCCATCTCTAAAGCATAGACAAAACAGTAACATGGGCTGGTTTCTATCACACTAAACCACCAAAAGCCCTTGGGTTCCTGAGTGTTACAGGATCAGAGAGAAAGGTCTTATCCCTCCGGCCCCTTCCATTTGGGATCTAGATTTTTAAATCCCCCATGGTTTTATGAGTGTGCGGAGTAATCTGCTCCCTGTGTGTGGATGTAATGCTCCCAGCACAGGGTGTGGCAGTTTCCTCACTGTAATTACTAAGTTAAAGGACTCACATTCAGAGATTCTCATTTACCCTCACTTTTTCTATTACCTCAGGACTGAGGCGATGTCGGTAGTTTTAAAAGATCCTAACTGTCCTCACCAGGTCAAACTGAGTTATTTGAAAGTTTTGTTTAAAAATAAAATAGCTTTCCCAACAGACTGAAATAGTTTCAATCTAACAGACTAAATGTTTCTCATTTCCAAAATATTTAAAATGTAAAAAGCATTTGCAATAGTCTCAAAAAGGTGAATATTAGCTCCTTTTGCTTAAAATGCAACTTCTATTTTCAGGACTCCTGTAATGAGCTATAATAGACCTTATATTAACTGTAGATAAATAATGGGAAAAATGAGATATTAATATTTGAGGCCAGGCATGGTGCTAAAGGACTCCCTATATTTTATCTTCTTTAACTCTCTTAACCCTGTTATTGTACCCATTTTATATTGTAGATTGAGAGCCTCAGAGAGGCCAAGTTGTCTAAATCACCTGTGGAGCTCAGCTGGTGTGACTCAGTGGTTGAGCGGCGACCCATAAACCAGGAGGTTATGGTTTGATTCCCAGTCAGGGACTATGCCTGGATTGTGGGCTCCCCCCATAGTAGGGGGTGTGAAGGGTAATCATTGATGTTCCTATCTCCCTCTCCCTTCTGCTTTCTGAAATATATATATATTTAAAAATAAAATTGCCTGTGAATCATGAGCAAGGGTCTGAACTAGATCTCTACAACTCTGTAACACTCTCTTTAACACTACACACACCAAATGGCACCCTAAAAGAAAGGTATAAATCTATTTTGCTGACAATGATGCTAAGGCTTGACTAAACGTAAATCACTTTTAATTCAGCAATACCTTTCTAGGCACAGTGGGATCCACAGCTTCCCAAGGTTCTGGATTTCTCTTTCGATCAATGCTACACACAAAAGACAGCTCATTAAATGTTAACGTAGGTGAATTTAAACAACTCTGATATCGGGTCTATACACATGCTAGGGACGGATCCAGGTTGCATGCTAAGGCTTTCATATGTTCACTGCACTTGATGGGAGATCCCTTAGAGGGGCTTCGCAGTTTGGCTCAGACATGAGGGATTGTCTGCAGGTCAGGTGGTCTGGATGGCATTTACTGGGCTCGATTGGAGAAAGCTCTCCCAAGCAGAATAGCACTAGGGGTGGACGTCGGGCTAAGAGGACGCACACATGTCCTTGCCCCCAGGACCAACCGAAGGGCTGGGTTTGACCTCTGCAGGCGGAGAACTGCGGGCTCCCAGTCCCTCTTCCAGAGCCGCCCTTTCTCGCCCTACGAGCTCAGCTTCAAGTTTCTCTCTTCCTCATATTCCAGGTCGCATGGTGTTTTACCTTATTATGTCCTCAGCTGAGATTAGGGCCATTGCAAACAACTAAGTCTACAAACTTTACTGCGTTAGGAGAGATCTTTCTAGTACGCTGAAATTTTATTTTATTGTTTTTAGTAAACTGGACATTTTTAAAATTTCATTTAAAATGACCTAACTTTGATATCCCAAAAGACCATTTAAATGTCAAAACTTAAGTTTTAAAAAAATCAAACTTTGCTGCAGGAGAAGTGGGCATGCCAGTGGATAAAAGGACACTTAGAATTAAGGAACAAACTAGTTTTATAAATACCATAATTTAAAGTCTTCTGATACCAGGATGCTTTCCAGCCCTGACCACCTTCTCCGCAGGACTGTTTTGCGGGGGGACTGATATCATACATTTCATAAACGGAAGGCCATCCTAACATTTCTAAAAACGTTTCTATGAATGATGTCTACTTACATCACATCGGTCTTTTGGTTCAGGGAATACAAAGCAAAGGATGACGCCCCGCTCGCTGCCACCGTCATGATCAGCGCCAAAGGAATGAGCTAACAGAGAACATTGAATGAATTAAGTTCAGGGTAAATCCCGACGCTTCGTCTTTAGAAATCAAACATTTCAGTCAAGATTTTTCAGTTGCTTTAAATACTCACTTCCTTCTTTTTCATCAGGATTCGGAAAAAGCTCATGATGACCGCGGTGTAGAATGCCAAATCTAGAGTAAGTAAAGAAAGAAAATAAAAAATCCAAGATGTTGATCAAATTTCAGCCCCTGGGACCAAACTGCGGGCGCCAACGGACCCAACGGACTCGCCGGGGCAGCGCCTCCGCCGGGGGCTCACCTGCGGGCGGGGCGGCGGGGCGCGCGGAGGATGCTGACGGCCAATGACCTCCCGGCGGCCGCGCTCCTTATAAGCTGACCACGGCCGCCCGGAAGGGCCGCGCGCGGCGTCCTGGTCACGGGGCGGGTCGGGGACGTGCGGGACCTGACTCGCTTTCCCCACTCGGCGCCCGGCGCGAGGGCGCCCCCTGCAGGACGCCGCGCGCGCAGACCCTGCGCGGCCGAATGCGGGCGCGGGCGCCCCCTGCCGTTCGTCGCGATCGTTACCCGCCGTCCGCGCCCGCCTTGGCTGGGTGTTGGCGCTCCGGGCGCCCAGCGGGTGGAACGGAGAACCAGGGGACCGCTGCTGGCCAGGGCCTGGGAGAAAACCGGCGCTCTAAAAAGGGGTCCGGAAGAGGAGCTGCAGAGCCAGAGGCAGCTAAATTAGAATTACACCCAGAAAGCCACATTTCCCCCTTCAGTGAATGCCCAGATGCATGAACTTGTGGGAGAGGCAAGGTCAGTACGGGATTTGGTCTTCCCCTGGATGACACTAGCAGGTACAGCTCCCACCTTTCAAACCCCAAAGGAACCCACTCAGGACACTTCATCCTCTGTGGCTGCCCAAAGCCCGTCATCCCCTCAGGGGAGCTTCCCCTCCCCACCAGAAACTTCTAGTACCTACTCCGGCTGCTGCAACTCAGGCTTTCAGGGACGTGGAACTGTGACTGCTTGGTTCCCACATGCCAGGAATTAGGTTGTAGTCAGCCCAGCTCAGGCTTTGTAAGAAAAATATTCTTTATTAAATACTTCTTGTTAAAATTAATTCTGCCTACCCATCAGTGCATACCTAATTACCAGGTTTAGCAAATATTGGATTTGCTCAATTTTGGCAGGTCTGGGGGTGTACCTTTTCCTGAGGCTATTAATGTGGCTCAGAAAGGAGTTTTTGCTCAATGCACAGCGAAAGCTAATGATACTTCCCAGGTGCTTAGAAACAAGTATTTTAATTTTCTCACCAATTAAGAACAACTTTTGGAAGCTGTCCAGAGCCACTCTCACATCAGATTAAAAGAGTCAAAGCCAACAGATGGGTGGTGGTAACCAATGGGAAAGTGAGGTGGGGAGGATGAAGAGGGTAAATATATGGTGGCAGGAGACTGGACTTCTGTGGTGAGCACACAATACAGATGTTTTATAAAGGTGTACACTTGAAATTTATGTTACTAACCAATATTACCCCATTAAACTTGGGGGGAAAACAGAGTCAAAGAAATCCTTGATCTGACATTATCATTTATTTTATTTTTTAATAGGTAATAGATTTTTTAAAATATATATTTTATTGACCTTTTTACAGGAGGAAGGGAGAGGGATAGAGTTAGAAACATCAACCAGCTGCCTCCTGCACACCTCTTACTGGGGATGTGCCCGCAACCAAGGTACATGCCCTTGACTGGAATTGAACCTGAGACCTTTCAGTCTACAGGTTTCGGCTTAAGTATTTTAATGAGAAAACACATGGCTTTTGTCCTCAGGGGCTTCCAAAGTTCTGATGAAACGTTTTCACATCAAGATTCAGCTTCGAACCAAAGTATGGGAACTAGACTTCCAGAGTGACAACTAGAAACCTTTCCTAGGAAGAAAAAAACAAGGAGCCTCCAGCCAGAGCCTGAGGAGGGATTCCAGCCAGGGTGCTCAGCCAGGGATGCGAAGGCTCAAGGCTGCCTTGTCCTATAAAACCAATACTGATGGAGAATATGATTGAAAGCTGTCAGAATTCCAAGTTTCCTAGCTATTTCCCCCCCTACTACTCTAAAGTGAGGGGTCATGTTGTTAGAATAACTTAGATGAATTATATACCTATAAATAATTATTCCCCAAATAGTGACGTTTATCTTAGTCAGTGTGTCCTGGCTTCAGTCAAAAGTAGAAAATTTTCCAACTTAACATTTATGACTTCATATATTTCATGCACTTCGCTCTGATCAGACCCTTATCTCCTTTTGGTTGTTTGTAATTTCCTGCATGACTTGCCTGAGACCCATGCTCCCAGCTGCCCTATCAGTGCCATGTCTGTCTCATTTGCATATACTTGTGAAGAAAGGCTCAGTGAGATGCTTACCTGATACTGTTAGATGAGAAAAACAAGTTACATAGTAAACCATGTCTTATCTATGCACGCATAAGGAACTAGAAGGTTAAATACCAAGTGTGTGCATCTGTATTTTCTAGCATTCTAACTGCTTTCATAATAATGGAAAATAAAGATGTATATGTTATTTACCTCCTTAAAAATATTTTTAAAAGAAAACACAATAGCTATACAGTGGAGAAAATGAACAATTCCATAAAAAAGCAGTCAAAATTAACGTGATCTCTGAGGACACAGCACTTACATACTGCTCACTGGTAAGGCGGAGCCTAAATCTATCATGGTGCCATATCAGACAAATACAGATCAGGAAGCACTGTTCTATAAAATAATTTGTACTCTTCGAAAAACTCCTCCAAGGTCAAGAAAGACTGAGGAACTGTTTCAGATTAAGAGAGGCTAAAGAGTAAAGAGTAAAGAAACAGCCCAGCGGACATGGCTCAATGGTTGAGCATCTACTTATGAACCAGGAGGTTGCTGGTTTGATTCCTGGTCATGGCACCTGGGCTGCAGGCTCCATCCGCAGTAGGGGTGTGGAGGATGTAGCCCATCACTGATTCTCTCTCATCATTGATGTCTCTCTGTCCCTTTCCCTTCATCTCTGAAATCAATAATATGTGTGTGTGTGTGTGTGTGTGTGAGTGTGTGTGTGTGTGAGTGTGTGTGTGAGTATGTGTGTGTGTATGTGTGTGTGAGTGTGTGTGTGTGTGTGTGTATGTGTGTGTGTGTGAGTGTGTGTGTGTGTGTGTGTATGTGTGTGTGTGTGTGTGTGTGTGTGTGTGTATGAAAAAAAGAGTAAAGAGAGAGGATGACTAAGTGGAGTATAGGTCCTAGACTGGATCCTTTAATGGGAAAAAATGGCTACTTGGCACAATGGAGGAAAGTCATGGGTCAATAGATTAATATATAGTATCAATGTTCAATTTCCTGAATTTGATAAATGCACTGTGGTCATATAAGAAAAGACTTTATTTATAAGAAATATGCACTGAGTTATTAAGGGGGTGAAGGGGTATTAGGTATAATATGTATTCTTAAATACAGGCATACCTCAGATACACTTCAGATTCGGTTCCAGACCACTGCAATATCTTAATAAAACGAATTGTAAATCTTTTTCCTGGTGGAGGGTCTTGCCTTCAACTTGTAAATAATGCATCATCTTGGGAGCATAATGAAGTGAGGTGCAATAAAAATGAGATATGTCTGTTCAGCATATAGCAAAATGTTAAAAAATGGTGAATATGGATTAAGAATATGAGTTGTTTGTGCTATTCTTACAACTTTTCTGTATGAAATTATTTCAAAATAAAGTTAAAAAAGCAATCAACCTAAACACAAACAAAAACAACCACCCCACTACAAAATCAACACAATACATATACTTTCTTTCCAAATTATGGTATTTTAATATACCTTTTAGAACTAAGATGAATCTTAGCTTATCTAGCAAAAGATAGTTTGGTTTTTTTATTTACAGGAAATACCATATATACAAACCCTAAAAGTGAAGATGCAAACTATAGTGCAAGTTCACATTTCAATTAATCCTTGAGCAGGTATGTAATTTTTAAATATCCTCTAAGTTAGAAAATCCTTGTTTCTGAAATAAGTTTTTATATAAAGTCAAATCCTTGTGAGTTAAGGATGGTTTTACAGTCTTAAGTGATTTTAGAAAGTGCTCCTGTTTCACTGTGGTTGCATCTAGTCCATCTTCTTGCAGAGCCAGCAAGGCAGCCTATGAGAGACAATAAGAGATGATTTGCTTCGTTTTTGTTTTAAAATATATAAAGTCTAAATGCAAAAATCTGTCGTATTTCATAGAATTCCTGTATTCATGACAATAAGAACCTTAAACTAAAAAGTTAATGATTGAAAGTCCTCTTAGAACTTTTCTTCTACATTAAACTCTGGCCTTAAAGAAGAAGAAAAGAAAAAAAGTTGCAGAATAACATATACATTATGAGTCCATATACATAAAGATGAAAGACTACCCTCCTGACCTCAGACTAGGTGTTTCTAAACAGGACACAGCACTAACCATAAAGGAACAGATAAATACATACTTCATGGCCCAACAATCCTCTTTGTAGATATATATATACATGAAACACACATACACACACATATATACCAATAGACATGTTCAAGATTGTTCATAGCAACAATAGCAAAATAGCATTAACCTAAATGTTCAGGAGTGATTTCCTTAGAGATAGAGAGTGGGGTGGCCCACGAAAGGTTTCTGGGAAGTGGGTAATATTATTTCTTAATAATACTGGTGGATATACAAGTGTGTTCACTTTATGTTAATTCAATGAACTGTATCCTTATGGTCTGTGCATCTTCTATAGAAGTTTATGGAAAGAATATATGCACCCCTATGTCCCTTGTAACGTTATTTATAACTAGTGGCCGATGCGCGAATTTGTGCACAATGAAAGGAAATTAATTAGAAGAAATATTTTAATGTTGCTATTTGCCTTTTCTCTATAACAGAAGTGTCATCCAAATTCACAATCAACAATGACAGATCGAAACACACAGTGATTGGTGCCAGCATGAGCTTTCTATATATCGTGCATGCACGAGTCAACTCAGCCTTTTATAAATATAGAATAAACTTGTTTAATTACATTTGCTTTCTGATTTAGCTAAACTTTTTCCAGCCTAGTGAGGCATCCCAACTTCTCTTTCAGGTAATTGTCAGCAGTAAATATGAACATGAAGCAGATTATTATTGTAGATCACACAGGGAGAACTAAGGGTAAAATATTTAACTACAACAGTGTTTGATTATATTCTGCGCCATGAGAAACCTGAAGTGATCTTCAAGTTCCACCATTTCTTCTTTTCAGTCGGGTTAAGTTTTTAAACTTTCTAAATCTCTGTTTTCTGGCTAGTGAAAAGAAAATAGGATTCTCCTATCTACCTACTCCAAGACTTCTGTGAGGATCAAATGCCATTAGGCATGGGAAAACACTTCACAGACATTTGGTTAAAACTGTAAAATGTTTCCACCTGGCTGTAAAGCAAGTCATGTTCCTGGGCTGAAGAAATTGCAAGGAGGCTAATAGCTAGGGAGAGGAAGGCAGGCATTGTTACATGATGTCATTACCCAGCACCCACAGCCATTGTTTCCGGGCGGGGCTGTGGGCCCATTTTGCGCCATGGGGTCTTGGCAATGTAGGCTGCAATTTGGTGGGAAGGCTCTAGGGTGGTGGCCTATGTCCCACTTTGGGGAAGCTGAGGGTTGCTTTGTGGGTCCACAGTGCCATTTCTCTGTAAGTGGCCAATGCAGGTGTCACGACAGCTCCTGCACTGATCATCTGCCCCTGGTGGTCAATGCGTGTCACAGCGACCAGTCGGACACAGCATATTAGCCTTTTATAGATACAGATAGCCAAGGTAAGGAACAATCCAAGTGCCCATCTAGAAAACAAGTAGATAAAAAGCTGCAGTGTACATATAGAGCGGAATATTACTCAATCATAAAAAAGAATCCTACTATTTGTGACAACATGGATGGACCTAGAGGGTATTATATTAAGTGAAGTAAATCAGGCAGAGAAAGATTAAATACCATATGATTTCACTTATATGCAGACTAAAGAACAAAATAAATGAACAAAATTGAAATAGACTCACAGATACAGAGAACATACTGAGGGTTGCCAGAGGGGAGGGGCTTTGGGGGACTGGGTGAAAAGGTGAAGGGATTGAGCAGTACAAATTGAGAGTTACAAATTAGTCATAGGATGTAAAGTACAGCACAAAAAATATAGTTAATGATATTATAATAACTATGTATGGTGCCAGGTGTGCCCTGGAAATATTGAAAAGACCACTTTGTAAAGTATAATTGTCTAACCTGGAACTAATACAAAATACTAGTAATATCAAATGCAAACTGTAGTTGAACAATAAAATTAAAATATTAAAACATTAACAACAATATTCATGGAAAGGGAACACTGGACAATGGCTTCTTTTGCCCTCAAAATAAAGTCTAAATGCCTTAATGTGGCTTATAAGGACCTGAGTGATCCAGCCACTGTCCACCTCTTTAATGTCATTACTGATCTCTGATCATCTGCATATTTTATTCCCTCTGCCCTTCCCTCCTTAGCCTGCTACTCCCTCATCATCCTCCCAATTTCAGTTTACACATACCCTCTCTCAGAAAGCCTTCTATGACACCCAATCTGGGTTAGTGTTCTTCCTAGATGTTTCCATGGCATCCTAAATTCCCCCAACTCACTACATATTTTCAATTGCCAATTAAAATTATAGTTTGCCTCTGCTTACTCCTCCTCAGTCCATAAGTTCTATAAGGAAAGGGGCTGCATCTGTCTGTTTCACCTTGCCCAGTGCCTGCCACAGAGACGTTTTTTAGTAAATACTGAGTGAATGAACACCTGAATAAAGGAAGACATGTTCTGAACCATAGATTTCTTCACTAATTAACTTACTTCTTTGCAGAGGTTTCCAAGATCAGCTCCAGAGAAAAAACAGGTTTCTGCTGCTAAGTTTTCTAAAGAAACATCAGGCCCCACTGGCATGTTTTTTGTACAGACTTTCAAAATAGAAAGCCTGCCCTGGAACAAAATATAATATGCTTGTAAACTTATAACATTTATGTTTGAAAGATACTATATTAAGACATTTCAAGTTATAGTTTCCTTATTTATACATACACACCGTGTGTGTGTGTTTGTGTGTGTGTGTGTGTATGAATCAAACAATAAGAATCACTTCTGAAGAGGTAAAAACGATTAACTTATCGATGGCTCATATGACAATGGTAAAAATAATATGATAAAATTTTAGTATTTTTATAGATTTTTAAAATAGCCAACCATAGGCATATCTCTTTAAGAGGCGTGATGAATCTCTCTTTTGGGTATAAGCAGTGCCATCAGATATGTTTAAAAGTAAACACATGACCTGTCAGACACAATTTATAAACATAAGACTTCAAACATTTTTTTTTTAACTTTTTCATCCCTTCAAAACTTGATAAAGGCCCAAGGAAGGAAAAAAATTCCTTCTCCGTGTCTTTCACCACTCCCTGCCAGTAGCCTTGGATGTTAAGAACTCACTCATTCTTTGGCAGTGGATACACTATGTAATCTCAAAATCTGATTTCTCCACTGTAAAACAATGATGCTGACCCATATAAGCTCCAAAATCCTTGTAACACTTTAGGGTTCCTCCTTTCTAGGTGCAAAATAATGGTAAGTAGACTCACCAAACTCACCGAAGTAACTACCTTACTTTTAGGTTTATATTTCTCTGAAAATAGCACCGGAATTCCACCCCCCCCCCAGCCCCCACAAAAAAAAGCAGATTGAAAGGACAATTTATGAGGGGCTACCAGGCAGGAAGAATGCAGAATCCAGTGTACAACACATACCATGTACACCCACATCCTGTTTGGGATTCAGTTCTGTCAATCTCAGGATTCAGATACTGATGTGTTAAGAATGTTCCCACAGATCAACCAAAGGACTTGTGTGCATGCATATGGGCCTAACTAGTGGCCATGGTCAACAAGGGGTTGGGCACATATGTAGGGAGGGGTTTGGGATGGGAATAGGGGGATAAGGACAATTATGTGAGACCATAATCAATAAATAAATTAATAATAATAAAAAAAAAGAATGTTCCCACAGAGCAAGTGTGTACAATGATTACCTTTTCATCTGGAGGTGGAATATAAATCATCTTATCTAACCTTCCAGGCCGTAACAAGGCATCATCTAACACATCAGGTCTATTTGTTGCCGCAACAATCATGACGTTTCGATTAAAAATTTCTTCAAATTCTACCTGAAGAAACACAACAAGGAATAATGTTAACAAGTTGTTAATTATTCAATGTATTTTTTTAAATTACAAATTTGTTCTTAAATAGCGATATATTTTTCTTGGAATTGGAATGCTTATATCTTCTATCCAGACTACCTTCTCAATAATCAAGGTATAAACTGGGATGCTTATACCTTCTATCCAGACTACCTTCTCAATAACCCAGAAACAAATGATTAATCCAAGGGCTACTTGTACCCATGAGGAAGGGGTGGCCAACCATGAAGGAACACCTCTGCATGAAAAATCTTCATAGCAGAAAACATCTACCTGGTATCTGAGGACACCTGTGCATCAGCGAATGTTTATATTTAAATAGATGACTTCAAAAGACAGAAGCATATGACAAACATATGGAGATATGTGGCTATGAAAGCGCCTCGGTTCTCATCCTTAAAGAGGGAGATTTACTTTACTTTTTAATTTTCTTTCCAGAGGCAGAAATATGGCAACCTATGCTTCAAGTATATAAATCTTGGATACAGATAAATACCTAAAAGCAGCCAGGCCGTGGCCTTACACACTAAGCACGCAAAATTATGTGTTGAACTGAATAATCAGAGTAGTTCAACACTAATGTGATTTTTCCAAAGCAATGAGTTCCCTGTATCTGCAAGTATTTAGCTGAGGTTGGATAAACACCTATAAGACACTATACAACAATTCATGCATTATGAAATCTGATGAGAATACTTTATTGGTCCCTTTGAATTCTAGTGGCATATGGCCTAAGGAGCTGTAAGTGGCTCTCTTTCCATGGAACAGTTTTAAAAACAGAAAATAAGTATTAATAAGAAAAGAATAAAACACAAGAAAAATGATCTATTAGGGATTATTAATTTATTGACATCAACTTCTATCTGGGGAAGATTCAGAAGGGAGGAAGGGAACTTCTAAAGGTCATTTTAACTTCATTATAACCAAGGAAATCCCTTCCTCAAGGAAACAGTTTCAATTACTATGATTATTGAAAAAAATCTGCTTTAACAAGAAATAAATTTAAAAAGGGATAGAGGAGACACGGAGACGGAGACGGAGACACACACACACACACACACACAGAAGAAAGTTCCTTTTCCATTAGCAATGTGTAAAGTTATACTTCTAAATCTTACAATAAATAAAATTCACATTCATATACAGCTAAGTTACTATCAAATTTACCTCCCCTTTTCCAGCTAAAACACAAGTTTACCAGCCTTGTAACTATCCTAACAGAGCCTAATGGGAGGGATATAATCCCGCCTGAGATGAAGCCAGCTCGGGACAAGCTAGTGTAGATCTGTTCAATGTGGGCCTGGAGTTTTGGTGGGATCTGGCTAATAAATACCTCTTCATTTTTTTTCAGCTCCTTGTATTTACCCTGTTGATCTGATTTACTTCCTCTTCTCTCGATAGTTTTCAGTCCAACACCATCTAATTCATTCAGGAGAACAGAAAGAACACGCTCTTGAACATTACATCCTGTGTTGCTGACTGATCGCGAACCCACAATTGAATCAATTTCATCCAAAAACACAATTGCTGGAGTGTTTGCTCTTGCTTGCCGAAATACCTTTTGTTAGGAAAATAAAAATATTAAAAAGCTATATATGATGCATTACCCAGATGAATGTGTTTTCTTTTACATTACTATTTTTACAATGTAAAAAGAAGATCTAAATGCCTAAAAATTGGGGAACAAATTAAAAAAATGAGTATTATGTAAGGGTTAAAATCATGTTTTCAAATAATTTTCAGTATTATGGAATTTTAAAAGTGATGTTACATTAAAAAAAAATCACAATAAAGATACCCATATATTAGGTCTAGTAATAATTAATGTCGTTTTCTAATACTTTTTTTAAATCGAATTTATTTAAACAATACAACAAAATTTAATCAACAATATAGTTGCCGTTGTTTTCTACTACTTGTGCCCAACGCTCAGGAAGCATTTTAATCCCTCTGTTGTAAAATTCTTGTGATTTTGATGCAAAAAATTCGGTCAATGCATTTTTGAGGCATTCTTCATTATTAAATTTTTTTCCAAGAAGAAAGTTTTGCAAAGAACCAAACAAATGGTAATCGGAAGGGGCAATATCAGGAGAATATGCAGGTTGAGGGAGAACTTCCCATTCCAACTGGCGCAGTTTTTCAGCAGTGATTCTTGCAGTATGCGGTCGTGCGTTATCGTGGTGAAGAATTACGCCCTTCCGATTAATCAGCGCGGGTTCTTTTTCTCTTAAAGCTTGGGCTAACCTTTCCAATTGGGCACTATACACTGCACCTGTAATGGTTTGGGTAGATGGTAAAAGTTCATAATGAAGAATTCCTTTAAAATTCCACCAAACACACAACATCACTTTTTTCGCATGCAAGTCAGGTTTTGGCGTGGGCTGCGGAGCCTCATTTTTGTCCAACCATTGAGGCCGCCTTTTCAAATTAACATACAGCACCCATTCTTCATCTCCGGTAACAATTTGCTCTAAAAACGGCAAACGGTTTTGATGAGAGAGGAGCGAATTGCAAATTGTGACTCTTTGATTACGGTTGTTGTCGGTCAACTCATGAGGAACCCATTTTCCAAACTTTTGGACTTTGCCAAGTGCACGCAATTGATTGGAAATTGTTTTTTGTGAACAATTTAAAGTTGTTGCAAGCTCTTGTTGGGTAATTTGAGGATTTTGCACCAAAAGAGCTTGAAGAGCTTCTTGATCAAAATTGGACACACGGCCTCTACCACTCTTGTCATCTAACAAAAAATTTCCCTCGCGAAATTTCTCAAACCAACGCTGGCATTTTCTGGCGCTAACTGCATCTTGACCAAGAGCACTACAGATGTTTTTTGCAGCCTCACTTGCTTTTCTTCCTAATTGGAACTCGTAAAGCATGCAGTGCCGAATATGCTCTTCATCCGCCATCTTCTTAGCCCTAGTTTTGCAACAAAAACCAAACCAAACACAAACTTTTTCAAGCAAAACTTGTTAATTGCACTTCACACGTTCTGTAGATACCACGTTATTTGAAGGTTATGTCAATACAAGTCAACGCCAAGCAAGATTTTAAACGAATGTTTAAAAACGACATTAATTATTACTAGACCCGATATCCTCTGCCCAAGCAAATAAAAAGACAAAAAAAATTCACTAAAATGTTAATGTAGGTGGAAGGATTATGAAGTATTTATACTTTTCTATATTTTCTAAATTTTCTATAAACAAACATGTATAACTTTTCTGATCTATAATAATAAAAGTATAATGTGCTAATTAGACTGGACAGCCGAAAAACTTTCCAGACATCCTTCTGGACAGAGCCAGGGCTGCAAGGGCCGAGCCCCTTGAACGAATTTCATGCACCAGGCCTCTAGTAATAAAAAGCCTTTTACATTTTTTAAAAAGTTTATCCTTAAGGCATGAAATGAAAATCAAAAGTAAACTTAACTACGTGGAGGAAAATAAACCAACAAACCTGAGACAAGAGTTTTTCTGAATCTCCAACGAAAGGTGAAAAGAGATCAGCTCCACTCACGGACACAAAGGAGCAATGACAGCTGGTGGCCAGGGCCCTCACGAGGGTGGTCTTCGCACACCCAGGGGGGCCGTACAGGAGAACTCCCTTGGGCTGGGTCAGGCCCATCCTAACAAACTCACGAGGGTATTTCAGAGGCCATTCGATGCTCTAAGTACACAAAAAGAGAGTCATTTTAGTGTGACAATAAAAGATCAAGTAATTCAGTAAATGCATCTATTCCTTCAACAATTCTCCAATAATTCTCAGGTACTCATACTCAGCAGCTGGGGATCTTAAAATCTAAGTCAGGTCACATCACTGCCTTCATAAAATCCTTCAATGACTTGCCATCAGAATTAAAATACATTCCAATCCAAACTCCGTACCTACCACTGCTTACAAGGCCTTATATAACCTGACTAGCCCAACACCCCAGTTCCTTCCCATCCCAGGGCCTTACCCTGTTATTCTCTCTGCCTGTACTCTCCCTCAGGTCTTCATGTGGATACCCTTCATCATTCAGGTCTCAGCTCAAATGTCATTTCCTTGGAGAAGTCTTCCCTAACCACTCTAGTCAAAGCAGACCTCCTCCTCCTACTCATTCTATGCTATTGCCCTCCTTTCCTTTTGGAGCACTTATTCGTGCATTATCTCGATTATTATTTTCCACGTTTGGTCTGTCATTCTGCTCCTGCTAGACTATAAGCCAATGTTACCTCTAAATCCCCAGCACCTAGAATGGCACCTTCACAAAGTAGGCACTCAATAAATGTTAACTGGAGAGTAAATAAAGCTTCACTACCCTGTAGGTAGATAGTTTTATCATCATAATTTTACAGATTTGAAATCCAGGCTTAGAAAAGTTAAGTAACTTTCTCAGAGCTAATTGCTAATGAGGCAGAGCTGAGACTGACCATAGGCAGTGCAGGTCAAGGGCAGAAGCTTTTAACTACTGATGCATAAGACAAGACCTCTGTACCCAGCTGGGGAGACAGGCTTGTAAACTAACAACCAGGCCAGAAGGCCATGGAGAAGAAACAGTACATACAGAGAGACACGAAACCAATTAATTCATCTCACCAACAGTAAGCACGAACAGAGGGAAGGATGGGAGAAGCAAGGAGCAATAGAGTTGACAAGGAGGAGTCAGATGACAATGAGCCTTAAAAGTTTTAGGCAACACTGAGGAAGCAGTATGACAAGTGACTGGAAGGAAATGAAACTAGAGGCAGGGAAACCAATTAAAATTCTCCTGCATTGATTCAGACTACAGAAATAATAAGGCTGGATGTGTCATAGGAGATGATAGGGAAGGGATGGATTTAAAACATAAAATTTAACTGTATTTTACACAGGGACTAAGTTCTAATCCAGCGGGGAAGTTCTGTGCATGCAGGGCATGACCATTGAGAAGACAGGTTTCTGATGTGGGGGGTGGGATGGCTGGCTGTCTTCCCTGGGGCAGGGAATTCAGGTGTGAGCTGGACTTTGAACAAGCTACGTGTGAGATCCCTGGAAGTTATCTGGTAGGTAGGCAGTTAAGTACTTCTGATAATCAGAATGGCCATCTGCAGGATAGAAAGATTTTTGAGCTAACAGTTTTCAGAGGACAGTTGGAGCCTTGGACATCGAGATCACGGACTCACTCACAGAATGCAAAAGGAGGACTCTCGGGAGCGTGGATCACTAACATTTAAGGCACGGGAATGAGTGTGCAGGGAGGAAGGAAAGCTTAACTTCTCAAAGCTGAAAAGCTTTCAACAGGAAAAGCTTTTGTGACGTTTTGTGAAGATTAAGTGGCAATGATGATTAAAAAACAGAGCATATTACAAATGTGTTTACCCATGGACTCTGTAGATCCATAGCTCCTAGTTAAGATGAATAAGTGACAACAGATACTTATACTGGTAAGTCAGGCTTTTGGGTGTGTAGAGAAACCTAGTTCCTTACGGCAGGATCACCAGATGATAAGCTGGCAAAATCAACTTCTGAACCTGCAATGCAGGCAAGAGGGTCTGAAGACTATGACCCTCAACACATCCACTGTGAAAACCAGTATCAAGTAGCCTTCCAGCCCATGCTGACTGTTTATTATAATGTTGTGCTTTTACCAGTCCCTGGGCAAAGTGAGGCCCACCACCTATGTATTTGTACAGCCCACGAACTAAACCAATTTTATATTTTTTAATGCTTTGAAAATAAATCCAAAGAATATTTTATGATGTGAAAATGATAAGATTTCAGTGTCTGTAAATAAAATTTGACAGAACACAAGTACTCAATGTGCATTGCCTGTGGCTGCTTCTGTGCTACGATGGCAGTTGAGTGGTTGCCACAGCGACTGTATGGCCCACAATATTTACTATCTGGCCCTTTGCAGAAAAAGTATGCTGACCCCTCTTCTAGATTATAAACTCTTCAAAGAAAAAAACAATAAAATGATGAAATAGCAAATTATGAAACATAGTATTTGATGCCTATAGAAGTCCAATTACATAAGGACTGAAAAGTGATCACTGGATTTAAATGTGAGGATCAAAATAGTGATGGTAGCAAGCGCTGTTTCAGTGTAGCGTGTTTTCTCATAAAGGCATTACATTTAGTATTTTACTGGCTTCAGCAGATTCTCCATCTCACCTGTTTTAACTTCAGTTTTACATCTTCAAGGCCACCAATCTCTTCCCAGCTAACAGGCTTGATGTCCATCAGTCCAATGACACTTCGAAACGATGAAGGCTGAATCTTTTTAAAAGCTTCAAGGAAGTCTGTTTCATCAATCATCGGACTGTCCTGGTTCTGAAAAGCACCCAAAAAAAAAAGCAGAATCAAACCAAAAGTGAGGCGAGATTTTTGGAAGAATTACTTTTTTTAATCTTCTTTTGAATTTTATTTATACATACGGTACAAAAAATTTATATATACGGTACAAAAAAACTAGAACCTTCCCCCCACAACCATTCATCCCTGAAGATGTCAAGTTTCCTGTGTATTCCTCGTATGTTTTATAATAAGCATATCCTTTCAAACAGCACAAATGGGAGACCACAGCACACATATTAATTTGTACTTTTTTAAAAACTTAGAAATCTTTTCATGTTAACTAGTAGAACTCTATCTCACTCCTTTTTTTCTACCTCACTTCCACATATCAAGTATTTTATATAATTTCCTCAAAGCAGAATGACAGGATTTATGAGTGTGTACATTTGTAGTTGTGACAGCTATTACCACATTGTCCTCAAAGCTGCACCAATGAATACTTAGCTGTTCTCCCCGAACCTCTCTGGCACTGGACATTACCAAACTTTTAAATTTCTCCCAATGTGACAGGGGAAATGAGACTCAGAATTGTGCTAATTAAATTTAATCACTTTTTGGCACCATCATAGTAAAGGCTTCTTTGAGCAAGAATGGAGTCTAATCTAGGGGAGGGAAAGTCTGATGAAGAGCAGGATATCTGCATGACCTCAAAGGGTCTCCTCACAGATGTATTAGTTGCAAAGGGAAATATAGCAGCTTTATAGTGAGAAACTGGACAAAACCTGGACTGGATGATCACATCAGTCACTACCGTGTTTCCCCGAAAATAAGACATCCTCCGAAAATAAGACCTACTTACAGGTTTCCTTCTGAGTGAAATATAAGGCATCCCCCTGAAAATAAGGCCCCCCTAGGCTAAACATGAGAGATTTGGTCCACTGATTCTGAAAGAAATGGAGTCACAAGAAATTCACCAGGCAATTCAGGAATTGGATTGTTATGATGATGTTCCAGAAGATGATGACATGACTGTCATTGAATAAATGAGTAAATTCTTGCTACTGTAGGATTCACAGTTTGTCTGGTTTGTGTTGACAACCACCGTACTACCGTACCGTATACAGGTAATAAATTTCCTTTGTTTTCATTTAACAATAAATGTGTACCGCTGAAACTGGTTTGGCTCAGTGGTAGAGCATCGGTCTGCTGACTGAAAGGTCCCAGGTTTGATTCCGGTCAAGGGCATGTACCTTGGTTGCGGGCACATCCCCGGTAGGGGTGTGCAAGAGGCAGCTGGTCAATGTTTCTTTCTCATCGACGTTTCAAGTTCTCTCTCTCTCTCCCTTCCTCTCTGTAAAAAAATCAATAAAATATATTTAAAAAAAACAATAAATGTGTACTATATTCTTCTTCATGGGAAAATAAAAACATCCCCTGAAAATAAGACCTAGCGCATCTTTGGGAGCAAAAATTAATATAAGACACTGTCTTATTTTCGGGAAAACAGGGTATTTAGTGGTATCACCAATGGGGATGGTGGAAATCTATTGCTACCCAAAGAAGGACACACCATGATGTAAAGTAGTATTCCCAACAGCCATGCATAACCTGAATCTATGAAGCAACATTAGGCAAACACAAACTGAGAGGCATTCTATAACATCACTGACCCGCATCCTTAAAAAATGTCAGTCAAATATCTCTCTCAAAAAATAAAATGCCATGGAGGTGTTCAAGACTAAAAGTAAGTAAAAACTAAGTGTAATATATTATTCTGAATTAAATTCTCTACTGAAGAAAAAAATGCTAAAGATATTGAAACAATTTCCAAAATCAGCACGTAGACTGTAGAATTGATAACATTTTGTATCAATATCAAATTTCCAGAATATAATGATTATATTTAACCATACTACTGTATGAAAATACTTTTGTTGTCAGGAAACAGACATTCAAATATTAAGGGATTATGGGTTATGATGTATGCAACCCAACTCAAATGATTCAGAAAAAATACATACATGCAGAGAAAGAGAAAAGGATAAAGCTAATTAGGTAAAATGTTAAAAACTGGTGAATTTGGATAAAAGACTTAACAGGAGTTACCTATCTTGCAACTCTCCCTAAAATTTTATTTATTTCAAAATAGAAAGTTAAGAACTGAAAAAGACTAGTCTTTAAAGAGAATTTTTCATGTTCATTGGCCGTTTATAATCCTGCTCACACCTTATACCCATTTTCTCCTGGACTGTTTCTCTATCATTTCATTTTTGGCTATTAGGTTTTATGTTATGCAAAGAAAGTCTATATTTACTCTAAGATTATATTTTGACAGCAATTTCCTTAATCATTCTAGTGAAGCAAGTTTTTTGTTAGAGTTAAAAACTCATATTTCTATTAGTAATATCTGTATTTTTTAAAGTACTTGCCCTATTATATCAAATTCTAAACATTTACTTGTCCAAAAATTCCCATTTTTCAATAACTATTTTATTCCATTTATGTAAGATTATATAAATGAATATATATGTATAGAGCAATTCTGAACAGCATTCCTTAAAAAATATTAATAATTATAATCTCTGGGAAAGATTTTAGGCAATCTTCACTTTCTTTACAATTTTTTATCTTGTTTAATTTCTTACGAAGAACACTATTAAATAATTTTTAACTGATTGGCAGTATTAGATGCTGGGTACCTGCATACTATTATAATTAATTTTTAGGTAACACATACTGACACTTGAGCATCCCATCATTTTTCAAGATCACTTATGTATACATTATTTCACTTGCTTCTCATAATCCTCTCAGGCAGATAAGGTTCTTTTCCCTCTGTATGTATATGTGCATGTGTTAAATTATATTTCTCATCTTTTAATAAGAACTTCAATGTGAACAACTTTAATGTGTCCCAGGTCTGCCCTGGCACAGACAGAGGCAGCAGCAGCCCCATGGCTGCCTGGAGGGGAAAGAAGGAAAAGATGGAGCCAGTACCTCTCCAGATGCCTCTGTCCCTTCTTCCTTTTTGCCTTTCTTTCTTCCACTTCCCCTGGTTGTTTATGAACTCAGCCATCACCTGTGGTAACTATGCCTGGGCAGGCCCCTCCTCAAGTAGCACTGGGCTCCACCCTAGGATGACAGCGGCTGGCTGGCACACCTAAGCCAAGGTGCTTAAGGTCAAACCTGGAACTTCAAAAGCAAAGGAATCCTAAATGTAAATCTCCTTTCCCATGCCCTGAAACTCTCTTCATCCCCTCAACAGGCAAAATACACCTTTAAACGTGGGATTTGTCATTAAATCTTCAAGCAGTTCTGGTTCTAAACTCAGAAGATGAGTTTAGATAAGTTAATATAACTTATATAACTCCTTAAATTCATGTAACTCCTTCCCCTCCTTCAGTGTAAGGGTAAATGTATATGAAAAGGAAATAAGGAAGGATACAAATTATCTAGGTAAAGAGATCCTTTAGGGTAAGTCATCGTTTTACAGTTTAATTGGGTTTTAAAAATTATAAGATCAAAGGACAATATTACCATTACAACAGAGATTTATAAACTTTGTCTCCAAATCCTTAGCATGATGAAATTAACTTTTTTCTAAAGAGGTTTAGAAAGTCAGGATTACTTATTACATACAAAGTAAACAGATTTCTCAATCTGTAATTTCTCAAGACTATTGCATTTAAGCTAATATTCTAAATATTTTTAAGAAAGGTAGTCATGAATTAAAGATTTGAATGTCAAAGTCAAATTTTTTAAATTACAAATGCCCAATCTTTTCCTGAGTTAGAAAGGGTTATTTTCCCCTATACTTATTAATAAGAAAGGGAAATAGTATTATGACAACGGAAACATCTCAGAGATACCACCTTATCCAAGAAATCAGTTACCTAATAGATACAATGAGAACACAATATCATTTGATATTTCTGCCAAAAATGCAAAACCTGAATCAAATTATAAAAAAACATTAAACTGAGGAGTATTTTACAGAATAACTGACCTGTACTCTTAAAAAGTTAGTCATAAAAGAAAGACTGAAGAATGGTGGGATTTTAAAAGATTAAAAAATAATGACAATTAAATGCAGTGTGTAATCCTGGATTAAAAATAGTATTTTGGTTTTCCCTTTTAAATGTTTGCTCTATATGAAATGTGAGACAATTGGTGAGATTTGGATAAAGCCGATATATATTTAGTAAAAGTGTGTTGTCAGTGTTAATTTCCTCATCTTGATCACTGTATTTTGGTTAAAATTCTTGTTTGTAGGAAATATACGCTTATGTTTTCAAGGCTAAACGGGCATCATAGCTAGAGTATATTCTTAAATGTTTCAGATGTAAAAACATGTGTAAGAAAGAGCTGTGGAAGGTATCAAAAGTCCCAAGAAAATGTACTTACCACTTTTTTTTTAATCCCCCAAAGTAATTTATTTTAATTTTAAAAATTAACATACATGGTCATAAATCAGTTTCCTACCTTCTCACTATGAAGCAAAGCGTGCAGGGCAGCATCCCTACAGAGTGCAGTCAGGTCTGCGCCAACATAGCCAACCGTCATTTCCGCAAGGAGGCTCAAATCCAGTTGGTCAGAGATGGGCATCTTTGAAGTAATCACCTGTAGAATTGCCTTTCTTTGTTTAAGTGTGGGAGTCCCGATGACAATCTATAATGCAAAGCAGAAAATAATGTTTGTAGCTTCAAATGTCATTATTTTTTTAATATTCACCCAGGATATTTTTATTGGTTTTAGAGAAAGAGGCAGGGGGAGAGGGTGAGAACATGGATGTGTGAGAGAAACATTGACTGGTTGCATCCAGTGTGCACCCTTCCCAGGGATCAAACCCACAACCTTTTGGGTCTGGGAAGCCAACTGAGCCACCCGGCCGGGCTAATGTATTATTTTATATCCTCACAAACATGTACAGTAATTAGTGAGCAAATTAGGAATTATTACTATGTATTCTTAAGCATACCTCAGATTCTGAACATCATTTTCCAGAAGAGTAACACTGGCTAAAAAGTTGCACAATGAAAACTACATGTCATTTAACAAATTTTTATTTGTTATTTTTGAGACTGTACCAAATTCTAGGAGTCAGTGATACAATAAACCACAATAGTCTAGGGCCCAGTCTTTATGGATCTGATTTGGGAAAGTAGTATAGTTAATGAAATCCACTCAAGTTCAGAACAATTAAGCGAAAAATATGCAATTATCAACTGTCTCTTTAGAATCCTACCACAAAGTCAAACATCACTTAAACTAAACACTATTCAAATTATTTAACAGAAATCAAGTATCAATTTAAGACTGAAGCCAATAAAACAGGTCAGCTTTGAATACTCAAACTTCCTTGGCAACTCAGGGTAGGATACAGGCATCCTCACAAGCAAGGAATAAATCCGAGTTTAAACCTGCTCCGATTTAGTTCCTCCCTGACTTCACCCTTTTATCACACACATCTCGAGGCTAGCCTTTTACTTTAAATTCTCATTCTAAATTTATTAGAGTTTAATGCGCTTGTAAGCAAACCTACTTCCCCTAAAAAGTATTACCGGATTAGTATTCTTCAGGACTTGCACAACAAAACTTTCCCTTAATAATGTTCGAGCACCTTGCTTCTCTGAACAAGGTGACCCTGGAGAAACACGTCCTGGCTGGCACATCATATGTAGACAGAAATCCAATGTGTTCTTTGCACTGCCAAGAGGCCCAATCCAGCCTCCCCGAGTTCCAAACCTAAGTGGCAAACGCCTCGGGGAAGCCCACCGGGGCCAGAAGAGGACGAGGCTCCAGGGGCAATGGGGTAACCCGCCTGGCCCGTTTACCTCTCGGTCAAACCTCCCAGGTCTGCGCAGCGCGGGGTCCAGAGCATCGGGCCGGTTGGTGGCTCCCACCACCACCACCTCGCGGTCCCCGCCGATGCCGTCCAGCAGCGTCAACACCTGGGCCACCGCGCGGCTCTCGGCGGCCTGGTGCGCGCCGCCCCGCCGCGGGCACAGCGCGTCCACCTCGTCCAGGAAGAGGAGGGCGGGCCCGCGGCGGGCCAGCTCCCGGGCGCGCTGGAACACCCGCCGCACGTTCTCCTCCGTCTCCCCGGGCCGCGCGCCCTGCAGCGCCGGCGCGCTCACCGCCAGCAGCTCCGCGCCCGCCTCCCGGGCCACGGCGCGCACCAACTGTGTCTTGCCCACCCCCGGGGGCCCCGCCAGCAGCACCCCACGGGGCACGGCCAGCCCCAGGGCGGCCAGGGTGCCGGGGTAGCGGAGCGGCAGGCGGAGGAGCTCCCGCAGCGAGTCGGCCGCCTCCGAAAGGCCCCCCAGGGGCACCTCGGGCTGCGGGTGCGGCTCCGCCGGCGGCTCCCCGCTGAGGCTGACGAGGGTGTGGGGGGTGACCAGCCCGGCCGGGTCCGGGGCGGGGGCCCCGCTGACGATGTGCAGGGCGGCCACCGGGCCCGGGGCGCCGGGCGGAGCAGCCAGCACGCGGCCCCGGGAGACCGGCCGGTTCCGCAGCAGCTCGCGCGCCGCCTCCAGCACCGCGGCCGGGTCCGGGTCCGAGGGCGCGCCCACCCGCTCCCGCAGCTCGGGCCACACGGTGAGGCGCCGGAGGGGCGGGCAGGGCACCAGGCGGATGCGGCTCAGGCTGAGGCTCCCCCGGGGCCCCGGCGTGCCGACCGCCGACCCCCGGCTCGCGCACTGCGCATCCAGCTGCACGAACCCGTCCGCCCCGTCCCGCCGCGGCCAGGCGGTGCAGAGGCAGGAGCCGCCGTCCGGCAGCGAGATCGTCACCACGGAGCCCAGGCGCGCGCCCAGGGCGCGGAGGGCCGCCGGGCCCAGGCGACAGCGCTGGGTGCCCCGGTCCCGGGCGTCTGCGGGTAGGAGCTTTAAGGTGGGCCCTTCGGGCGGGGGGCCCGAGTCGGGAGCCATGGCACTCGGAGGAGAAACAGCCGAGGAGAGCGGGGTCGGGATTCCACCCGGGCCGGAAAGGCAGGCGCACCGCGCACCCGGCCGGAAGCAGGGGACGCGCATGCGCCAGGGAAGAGTCACCACCCTGAGTGGAGGCCAACGGGCCAATCGGGAGGTTAGATGATGCTCTGGGCCGGGGAGAAATGGTTTGCTGTGGTGTCGGGTTTGATGAAATACTGGCGATTCCAGAGCTCTACGGACAAATCGCTACGGGCGTCTGGGAGCCAGCGGAAGCTAACTTCACTCGTTGCAAGTCCAAGGGCTCGCTGGTGTGGAGAGCCAGCCACCAGCATAGCTACTCTCTCCCAGGCTCTCCGGGAGCATCACCACCTGCGCAACGGACGTCAGCCTGACTGCTGACAGTTTTGTGAGGAAACCTCTCCTGTCCCCATGGACGCAGTATTTTGGAGTGCTTTGGTACGAATGTCTTAGGTGACGTAAGTACCCGAGAAATAACATCCGTGGCACCTTCAACACCCCGGGGTTCCAGCCTGTTTGGAAGGTTCGGGCATGCCCTTCGTGTACAAAAACGCCAAACGCCAGCATAGCAAGAGAGAAGCCCAGGGTAGCATTTTAAATCCCTTGAGAAAGGAAAACCAGGCCCTCTGACGTATTGTGGCACATCAATACATTCTGTTCAGGTTCCTGATTTAATCCCTTTAATGTTCTTTGACAACAACTTAATTGTAACTTCTTCTATTTATGCGATTCGTGATTGTCTATTTGGGGCACAGTCATACCAGTGTTAGAGGTGATGATGCCTGTCTACATTAAACTCCCTGCTGTTCTCTTTCCACCTTTCCTCTCTTGTAGCCACAAGGGATGACTATAATCAGCTGGAATACATTTCCTATCTTTTAAAATTCTCCACATCAAAAAGAGCTACGGATATTAAAAAAAAAATAATAAGCCTTGTTTTTATCCTTCTACCTCTATTTTTCCCACTTTCATTGCAATCCCAATTTATTTTTGGTGTGTTTTTTTGTTTTTGCATATGATATGGTCATTTTATGTCAAAGGAAAATCTCTCATGCAGGCAACAGTACACGCCCTGCTGCTTAAAAAGGATGATATATTACCTTATCCCTCCCCTTCCCCACCCCCATTCCGTGACAGGCCCACTGGCACTTTGGTGAACATGCTATTTCTCAGAACAAAGCCCCCTTTCCCTGAGAAAATGCACAGAGCCAGACGAAGGAGCAAATCCCGGAGGAAAGGGGTGATGGCTGGGGGCCCAGGGCTCAGAACTTCAGTGGAATGACCGGCCAGTACTTGGGCCGCTTCCGGTCAAAGTATTTGTTAAAGCTCAGCTGCACGGTGGCCTCCATGGCCCGTACAGGCGCTTCATCTCGGCCTGGCACCACTCGCCGGGGCTCTCGGAGGGGAGTTCCATGGAGCGGCCGGTCTTGTAATACAGGTCGTGGTCGGCGTCCACATAGTCTTCCAGATGCTGCGCGTCCAGGTGCTGCTGCCGCCGCCGCTCTTCCCTGTGCCTCTCTGTCTCCGCAAAGTACTGGCGGAGCTCCTCCGTGATCTCCATGCTGCTCAGGTCGTCCTGCTCCCCAGCATCTGAGTTGGTCTCCGTCGCCTCCTCTGTGGACCAAGAATGGTCTTCGCTGGTGCTGTCATGAGGATGGTGCCCAGACCTTGGAGAATGTGAATAACCACAGGAGCTCTGGGAGGCCAAGTGATGGTCACAGAAGGCCTGAGGAGATCCACCCTTCTTAGCAGGAGAGCTCTGGGGCAGATCTCCCGGAGTGAAGTACCATGGAGAACTGAAATAAGACTTGACAGCCTTCCGATAGGCATTCAGGTGGCTCCGCATCCAAGCCATTGCTTGGTGATAATGTTGCCAGTATCTTGCGTACACTGGATGACAAGACCAAGGCGTGGTAGTTCCTGATGATGCTGCCTTTGCTACCATCTCTGCTTCAGTGAAAGTCCAAATGGGCACCGATCCTGGTGGGCTTGTAGTTTGCTGATCCTGGGCGGTGGGATCTGTGCAATCCCAATTTATAAGATTTCAAAATTGAGATTGCAGATAGAGTATTTAAGTTACTGGGGGATTGTTGTTTTTCTACTTGTTGTTTTTCTACTTATGCAAATAGTTTACCCTGAACAACACTAGAGTTAAGGATGCCAACACACAGACACAGTCAAAAATCATTGTATAACTTTTGCCAGCTCCCAAAACTTAACTAATAGCCTTTTGTTGATCGGAAGCCTTACCAATAACATGAACACTTGATTAACATATTTTGTATGTTATATGCATTATAGGAAATAGTCACTTCACCCTTTCTCTAAAAGGTCCAGTTCTCACCTTAGAGCAACCAAGAATCCTGTTCCAGAGCCTTCAGCTCTTATTCACACACTCTCAGCAGAACTACCTAATATAACTGGCTTTCCCAGTCTGAGAGAAATCCATTATGTCCCTTCAGACCATTGTAGCAACACTATTATTTCAACTATCTTAATATCCACATTTATTATACAGTACCATTCATTAACACAGTCTTCTCTTTGTGGAAAATCAACCTAATAGGAGATGTGTAGTACTTTCTTAAAATTTGTTTTTAATAAATTTGGTGATTCTGTGACCTGAAGAATATCAATTAAAACACCAAAAGTTTGAACCACTAGGGGGAGTCCAGAACCATATATTATAGTAAGCCCAGAGGCTACAGGATTTTTGAGTTTAACATTCTCAATTGTGGCTTCTATTAGATTGTCCTAAGATTTACACTGGGTGTATGAGATGGTCTGTTGTCTCTATAGTTACTTATTTTCACATTAGTTTCTACATGTCTCAGGCCATGCAGAACTCACTTTCAAAGTTATAATTTAATTGCTAAATTGAATATCATAATGAGACTCTCCTCCAATCCAAAATGTAGTGGTAGATCAATCTCCAAACAAACTGAATTTCTCTTGCTTTAGCCTGGAAATAAGTATAGCCTTTAATTGTTTTAAATAGCTTTGCTAAACAATCTTCTGTGAGGTTTTCCTAAAGAGATGCATTTAACGAATAGTTTATTTTGATTTCAGTGGCTAAATTCAAGGTTACAATCTGTCTATTAGATTAACTATGAACATTCTTAATTATCAATAAGTTTAAAATTCAAAAGAAATAGTTGAGGAGGAGGGGAGAAAGGGGAAATGGGAGAGATCTGTAATATCAATAAAAATACATTAAAAATAAATAAAAATACATTTAAAAAAATAGTTGGAACCTGTTTCTTTTTAGAATAATGATTGTATATTATTTGTGCACCTTCCACATCAATAATATTACATATTAAATATTATATTTCAGGCTGTGAAATATACCATAATTGTGAAAATTTTAAAGAAAATGGTTAAGCCAATATTAGGAGACATCAATAGATCTATGAATGCTAATCCTTCTTGTGCTTTCATTTTCATGTTATGCTCAACTCTAATATATTTGAACAGTAGCAATGATTATGAATTGCAATAGATAAGTACAGAGATTCATTTACACTTGAAAATGATTTGCTTTATCACAATATGTTCATACAGATATATCAAGTGAGTTATTGCCAAAGATACGTTATATGCCAAGCAGATAGGATATTGTTTTTTTGTGTTTTAAAAATTTTTATTTATTTATTTATTTATTATTGATTTTGTACAGAGAGGAAGGGAGAGAGATAGATAGAAACATCGCTGAGAGAGAGTCATCGATCAGCTGCCTCCTGCACAACTCCCGCTGAGGATATGCCCCTGACAGGAATCGAACCCGGGACCCTTCAGTCCCCAAGCTGACACTCTATCCATTGAGCCAAACTGGTTTCAGCAGATAGGACATTGTTAAAATTGTTCTTTCAAGTTTTCCTCATATACCAAGGCAGAAATATTCTTTACATCATAGAGATTTGGGAAGGTGGGTGAATAGAGCCATTATAAATCTTTGCTGAATTATAAATAACCTGCAGACTACTTCACAAAACATCATTTTAACAATCTGTTCTTATAGTTTTTCAGGAAAGTTCTTGTTTCATCATTTTTTAGAAGTCAAGTCTTTTAAGATAATTATCTCCCATGATATTGGTTCAAACTGTTGAATTAGTAAAAGTAATAACTGTCATGTATTTATTAAACAAATGTTTATTGAATATCTACTTTGTGCTACTTACTGTACCAGAGACTGAGTATATGGTGGTTAAAAGAAATGTAACTCTTTTCTTCATAGAGTTTATAGTCTAGTGAAGAAGTCAGACACCAAAGGACTCAATAGGTGAATAAACCAGGTAATTAAAGGTGATGAAATTGCTATGAGGAAAAATAAACAGAAAAGGGCTACTTTACACAGGGAAGCAGGGAAGACCTCTCTGAGGAAGTGACATTTAAGCTCAAATCTGAAGGATGACAAGGAGGGAGCCAAGCAGAAGAATTGGGGTGGGAGTCAGAGTACCAGTCAGGAGGAAAGGGTTGTTGTATTTAAGAAATTAAAAGAAAACCAGTTTGTCTTTATCATACCTTTGGCACTTATGTTCTATTTTTTATAATTGTTTTACACATGAAAAACAAGATGAACATTTTATTACTCTGCATAGGTAGTTATTTGAAGATAGAAACTAACTTAAAAATATGTATCTATGGTATACTTTACAAGGAACTGTAATGTGCTGGAGTATAGTCGTGCCTAATAAATACTTGTTGGGCTGAAACCAGTTTGGCTCAGTGGATAGAGCATCGGTCTGCGGACTGAAAGGTCCCAGGTTTGCACATCCTCGGTGGGGAGTGTACAGGAGGCAGCTAGTCGATGTTTCTCTCTCATTGACGTTTCTAGCTCTCTATCCTCTCCTTTCCTCTCTGTGGAAAATCAATAAAATATATTTTAATAAATAAATAAATACTTGTTGGATTGAAATTAGGAATAGAGTCTGACTATGTGGATTAGATATTGTTATTCCCAGTCTCACTAGATGCTACTCAGGGCAGACTCGGGTAGACCTCAAGGGTAATTTTCAAGGAGGATGGCCTTGCTCCTGATAGAGGCCACACTTCCTGCCACTTATTCATCTCTCCCTCTTTTGACATCTTAAATGTTCAGTTAAATCAAGCATTTAATAAAACTCTGTTAAGCCTTAACTGGTTTGGCTCAGTGAATAGAGCTTCGGCCTGGGGACTGAAGGTCCCAGGTTCAATTCCGGTCAAGGGCATGTATCTTAGTTGTGGGTACGTCCCCAGAAGGGGTTGTGCAGGAGGTAGCTGATCGATGTTTCTCTCTCATCAGTGTTTCTAACTCTTTATCCCTCTCCCTTCTTCTCTGTAACAAATCAATAAAATATATTTTAAAATTCTGTTAAAATTTAGTATTGTCACCATAATCATTGCTGATGTTCAAATACTGTATTTTAAGGTTGAATGTAACATGCAATTTGAAACCCATGTGCTATTGACTTATCTACACATTCATCTTCCATTTTCCTACTATCAATAGGAATCCTTATCACTTTTACTGAATTCCTGCAGCAGCCTCCTATTTAAATGCCATCTCTCCAGTCTCTCCTCACATTACTGCTATATTAATCCATCCAGGAATCTGCTGTGCTTTGACTGGTTGTATCTACCTTTTTAAATCTTAGGTTTTTCAAATGCTCAAACTTGTCTAAGAGTGGACACAATATTATATATTGTAAGATCTGTGAAACTGGGCCAGAAAAAAGTCCAGCATATATTTATGCATTTCTACATCTAGTTGCAGTCTGTTTCTGTTGTTTGGCAATTATTTAATGTGACTTTGTATTATCTCTCCAGTGAGATCTTTAAGTGATTTAGTAATTTGTATTACTCTTTTCTAATAATTTTTGCTTCCCACTCCCTAACATTAAGCAAAATACTAAATGCTTAATAATTAAATATGTTTGTTTTCTCCATTACAGAGATTTGGTTTGAATTTAGGACAATGAGCTTGAATCTCAGAAAGTCTGGTTTGAATATTATATTTGAGATACCAGTACATTATACCAGATCTGAGAATTCTAGTCTGTAATAACAAATCCTAGAACTTTCACACTCTCAAACTTGTCTAGGAGTAAGTAACCTAATTCTATATAATTAAAGGGTAATATGCAAATTGTCCCCTCAACAGAGAGTTCACCCAGGGCATGAATTTATGCACTGGGCCTGTCGTATTATATAAGATCTGGTCTTGGGGACTGAGCCAGAAACAAGGCAAATCTACCGAAATGGGGAAAACAACATAGAAAATGGTTTATTCATAGTAATTCCCTGTACTTACTTCACCTAGGTTCCTCTAGTTCTCTGCTACACACCTTCCAAGAATAGAATAAAATCTTTCATTTCTATTTTCCAAGGCACCAAGAATAGGCAGAGAAGACAGAAATATCTTTACTGCACCATTATATCTCTCACTGATTGGCAATGCCTTGCTGGAAGAGTATAAGACCTGAGAGAGAATTAAGAGAGGTCTCACAACCCTTTTGCCTCAAAATGGGAGGACTGACTCCAGAAGAAATTGATGCACTAGGTTCCAAAGTAGCAAAACTGAAGATATGGGAAGATACAAATTCTGAATCTTCTCAAGTAGAAAGGGGACTTTCTTTAAAATAATCACATTGTTCACATTATCTTGGTACTGAATACTTCATTTGTCCGTTGAAATGAAGGTCACTGTTTCATTCCCACATCCAAAAATGCGTGGGAGTAGCCATGAATGCCTAGGCATTTTTCAGTGTTTTATTTTTCTGTGGTGGAGTTTTTGTGTTTTTTATGAAACTTTTTTCATGTTGTTCTGCTACTCCCAGACCTTCAAATTTTTCTGACTTCAAATAAACTCAGTGTTTCATTACCATGAAGCAATGTCTGACCTACTTTTGTACCATTGGGATGGAATCTAGGCAAACATACCACCTCGAGATAGAACTCATTGATTCTTCCTCAGGCTTTCCTCAGCTTGTAACCACCTCTTAGCATATGGCTTCATTTTGCCTTAAGGAACTAGTCGTTTTCCTGTCTCCCCTCTAATCCCTCCTAATTTTAAGAGTTGACATTGTGTGTTAGTTGTCTGTAATCTTTCATTCTCCTTACAGGAGCTATCTATTGACTTGCTGTGTGATCTTGGGCAATTCATCTAACCTTCCTAAGCCTGATTCTTATAACCTATAAAATGGGTTGTTGTGAGGATTAAGTAACATACTATTATATTAATGGTCATTATTACTGCCTGCCTTACAAGTATATCATGAGATAATTTATAGAAATTTCTTTTGAAAAGCAGGATGCTCTGTTGATAGGTAATATAAGGCTCTATTAAACAGTATTAGCTATACTGTATCAGGCACAGTTCCAAGTGCTTTACACGTATGATCTCATTTAATCGGCCAAAACTTGGGAGGTTCAAATTATTATTTCTTATTTACAGATGAAGGAATTGAGGCACAGAATGGTTAACTAACTTTCCCAAGGTCACACAGCTAGTAAGTGGCAGAGCTAGGATTCAAAACCAGGTGGTCTGACTGGCTCCAAAGTTCTCACTCTGAACCACTCCACTGTATGCTGTGCTATAATCAAATTTGAGTATACCAATATGAACTACATTCACTAGTTAACAATTACATGACCTTAGGCAAAACGTAAGACTCTAAATCTAATTTTCATCTTTTGTAAAAGGGATACAAGAAACCCCTACTTCATAGATTCATTTACTCAACAAATATTTATTGAGCTCCTACTGTTTGCTATACTCCAATACCATGATGATTAAATTCACATAGAACACTTGGCATACTACAGGCATATAGTAAATGATCAATGATCACTATTATTTTAATCTGTAATAATAAGCTACTAACTTTCCTGATACATATTTCCTATTATCTGGCTAGTGATTATGTTCTATCATCACCATATAGCCATTTTCTACTGGTACCCTAATTCTCTTTGAAACGTTTTTTGTGGTAATGTTCCATAGGGTGTTGCCTTGCAATACAAGTATCTGTCAGGGCTAAACAGACAAAATGCTTTAAATGGCTATTTTCTGCCGCACAACTAAGGCATGTAAAATATGCTTACTACCAAGAAATTTGAATAATGTTTTGTGGGTGTGAAGATAAGAAGATCAAATGCAATGACTTCAGGAAATGTCTGATGAGGCCACCTTGGGAAATGAAATAGCCCCACATTCCTTCTCTGGTGACATATAAAAACCCAGCCACACTTCTCAGAATCCACATAGAAACGATGGCCTGCTGTGCTGGGCTGTGCTTTGCTGCTCTCAGGATCCATCCTATGCTTGCCTTACCCAATTCTGTGACAGTAGCAGTATTTGCTAGGTTGTATAAGAGAGTTATTTACCTCCTAGATTGTTAATAACCAAATGAGATGATATATCTTAAGTCCCTTTGAAATACTAAACACACAGAGTGAAGAGTTTTCATATAAGACTGTTGTCATGCACTACAGATAATTCTCAAGGACAGAAGCAGATGTGGGAAGTACTATCTTCCCCATTTCTGAACCGGCTCTCAGCATCTTTTTATTTCTTAATTCGTCTAAGCTTGCCTTCCTGTCCTGACTAGTTCCCCTTCCCCCCATTTCAGTTCCTAATTGTAATAATAACAATAACTAAGTGGTAGTGAGTGCTGTTTTAAGTGCTTTACCTGTATTCATTTAATAATCATAACTGTGAGTTACATACTCAGTGGGGCTGAATGACTTCACAAGGTCATACAGCTAGTAAGTGATGAGAGTCAGGTTTCAAACCTGGGGGTGAGCTCTACAGCCCACGTTCTTTACCACGATGCTACCACTATGCTGTGCTGCATCTCATTCTGCCATAAGCGCCTGCCATTGTCCTGGATGCATATTTACCAAGTTATAATTTTTCAGGCAACAGTCAGCATTTTTTTTTTTTACCTTTTAAAGTCAACTCTAATATAATATTTGTTACCCACTTATGATAGATTCAGAATATTACCATCTGTTAATAATTTCTGTTATAAACCTTGATTTGTAGTCATTATTGGGGAAAAGGGAATTTAGCAATAACTCTGCAAATATTAATCAAACCACTAGCTATCATACAGCCACAAGTTGATCTATGCAAGAAGTGCGGTCAAAATCCCAGCTATTTTTCCTAATGGATGCTTGATATGAGATAGCATTCAAGCTGCTACTTGCTCAAGAGTTAAGGCACAAACTTGGATGAATCATCTTTCTTAATGGCATTATAAACAAGGGTAAGCAATGTTCTGAATGCACACAAAGTATCTTCTGAGATATCAGAATAGGGTGGTGAAACACTAGGACCTGAAGAAACTTTGAGATGAACTAGTTTGTATAATTAGGTCTAGAGAGGATAAGCAACTTGTTCAAGTAATAATATTACCCAAGTGGTTACTCATGGAGCAGGGACTAGAATTCAGGTCTCCAGACCAGCCTGTGTAGTCTTCCCTCGGCACTGCATTTCTCACTAGAACTATCTCAAGCTGTTGTCTTGCACATAATGATGTGAAAGGCTTCAGAGTCAAGAAACTTTATTAGTTGCCCTAATAAAGAGACTACATTTCATCCAGCAATCATAATTTCATTGTATATTTAAATAAGTAGATTCCATATATCATATTGGCTTAATTAGAACGCAGCTAAGAGTTTGGTTGCTGTGGCTTAAATCTTGAAGGACAGAGAGGCCCACCTTTTGTTTGTCAGAAAATAACAGTAGAAGCAATCACATAAAAGGTACATTAGTGTTGCCCTAAAATATTCTAGTGTAATTTTAGGATAAGGAGCATCAATTTTCTAGAAGTGGACCTTCTCTCCACAAAACTGATCTTTACATAAATCTAGTTTATTGACTTTTTTAATGTGGTCTGGGTACTTCTTTTCAACACCAAAGGAATCACAGTTAATGAAGTGTTTGCATCCTTAAGTTCTCTTAAGGAAGAGAATTCCCGTTCCTTCCTTTGGTATACGTATATACTAGGAGAATGAGGTATTTATTTTTGTGACCTAGCTCCTTCTTTTTCTAAGCTTTGGCCGTACTATGTGGAGATCCATATCTACTCAAAGCTCTTTGCAGCATGAGAGAAAAGCTCTGTGCCGTACCAGGGACTCCCTGGCCTCAGAAAGTCCTGTAAAACAACCTAATTATAAAGTTTGGTATGTGCCCAACCAGGAATCAAATTGTGACCTCCTGGTTTATAGGTCAACACTCAACCACTGAGCCTGGATCCTTGCTACTCAGTGATGTATGGGCCAGCAGCACTGGCATCACTTGGGAGGTTGTTAGAAATGCAGAATCTCGGGCATGAATCAAAATCTACCTTGTAACAACCTCCCCGAATGATTTGTATGTGCTGTCCTAGATGCTTTTGTGTGAGCATCTATTGCTTCTCTCTGGTGTAGAGAAGGCTGAGTCCACTGTATCCCCACTCCCAAGGTAAAACCTTAGGTGGATAATAAGAAGCTTTGGTTATTTGGGGACATAGTTTCATTACTTTTGCCTGATGGCTATTAAACTTAGATTAGAAGGAAGTTTAGAGGCCATCAAACTCAACATCATCATTGCTGTGAATTTCAGTATAATGCTCAATGTTTGTACAAAGGTTAAATTGTGTTCAGCATATTCTGTTCAAGCAGTTAAAAACATATGATACATCTTAGAAAGGAAGCCATAAGAATGGGATAAATTTATATATTAAAACACTTTTAATGATTAAAGGAATAAATTTCAGTTGGAAAATTTATTGCTATGAAATGGTATCCCCAAAGAAGTTTTTACCTCTTAAATCCGTATTTTAATTCAATATGCTATTCTATATCTGCCAAAACTCGATCTTTTAATACACACACACACATTATTGATTTCAGAAAGGAAGAGAGGAGAGAGCTATAAACATTAATGATAAGAGAGAATCATTGATCGGCAGCCTCCTGCACACCTCCTACTGGGGACCTAGTCTGCAACCCAGGCATGTGCCCCGTCCAGGAATCAAATTGTGACCTCCTGGTTTATAGGTCAACACTCAACCACTGAGCCATGCTAGCTGGGCAAAACTCACTGTCTTACTAGTAAACAATTATAATTTTAGTTTAATTTCCCATATATTCAACCAATTGCTATTATCTATTAAACTAAAATTTTTGTAAATAAAGGGAAGAGAAGAGATAAATCCCTTTGCATAAGAAACTATATAGGCTAATATGCAAAGTGTCTCCTTAGGAGTTCAACTGAGAGACCGGGAGTTCGATCGCTTGCTATGATGTGCGTTGACCACCAGGGGTGGCATGGAACATGGCAGGTGACCAGTAGTGGTGGGGGGGCACTGAGGGATCAGGGGAAGGAGGAGGTGGGGAGGCAGAGAGTGGGGAACCTGATTGGCCCTGATGGCCAGCAAGGCCTAGGGACCCTACCCTTGAATGAATTTTGTGCACCGGGCCTCTAGTTCTAAATAATATATGAAGATAAACTTTTCTCCCCTTCCAGACTGGTCTTAATAACTCACTTCCAAAAAATAGAGAATGCAAAGGAAAAAGTGCACTTCACAAGGGATAAACCTGATAAATACCACTTAACTAAATGATCAGGGTTAAATTGACATCACCAGTGATAGCATGAGGTTGTCACCTATCTTCTAATATAGGGGTGTCGAACTCAATCAGAGAAGGGGCCAAAATCTAAAATCCAGCCTAAATCGCGGGCCGAATGGTTTACTGAACAGTCATAAACTGTCATTGTGATGGAAACGCAGCAGAGTGCAGTGATGACAGCGCGGTGCGGGCCACATTTCAAGGCCTGGCGGGACGGATTTGGCCCGCGGGCCTTGTGTTTGACACATGTGTTCTAATATAATGCAATGAGAAGGGCACCTTATCCCTCTGGTATTCTTTCCCATAACACCTATGTTATGGGAAAGAATACCAGTCTAATCACAAGGAGACATAAGACAAAGCCACTTTGAGAGACAACCTACAAAATACCCAACCAACAGTACTCCTCAAAACTTTTAGGGTCATGAAAGCAAAGACTAAGAAACTGTCACAGAACAGAGGAGACCAGAGAAGACATGACAACTAGATGCAATGTGGGATTCTGGAATGGAAGAAGAACGTTAGTGGGAAATTGGTGAAATCTGAGTTAGTCTGAGGTTTAGTTAGTAGTAATAATGCAAAATATTGTTTCCTTAGTTTTGACGAATATACCATCACAATTAATATAAGATGATTACATTGAAGGAAATGGAAATTGGGATACAGGAATTCTGTTCTACTTTGTAACTTTTCTATAAATCTAAAACCTACCATGGAAATAAAACTTCCCACAAACTCATGCAAATAGTTGTAGCATATTAAAGTAAGATTTCCCTTGACATACAGATTCCACAAGTTTGGAGGGCAGACAGTACAAAGTCCCTACCTATAATATCCACACTTAACTCTCTTCTTGGGGCTTACAGCAACATTTTGCTAAACCTGGAAGTTAAAGGCTTACAGATTTGAACTCTCAGAGCATAAAATCCAGATCCATTTCCCTAAAGCTCATTAACTCTTGAAAGCAGAATTGCACGGAGAAGTCATCTCAGCAGTGTGATGAGTATAAATAGGTCGTTTGGCCTTTCTGAGCCATAGTTATCCCATCTAAAAAATGAGGTCCCTCTCAGTTATAAAATTCTATAAAAACTCCTTTTAAGGAGTGGTATCAATTCTGAGGAGAAAATATCAACGTTGTGATTAGCAAATTAATTCCACAAACACGTAGTAAGAGGTGATCACTATGCTAGGTGCTAGTGCCTGCCCTCCAGAGGTCTTGGTCTGGTGAGAGAGATCAGTCTGTATACAAGCTGCTACAGCCAGGTGACAAGATCCATAAAAGAGGTGCTAAGAAGGTGCGCTGGTGCACAGGGAGGAATTGTGGAGGCCAGGGAAGGCTGTGGACCTAAGAAAGTAGGAAGATCATGAAATGTGACTCTTTGATCTAAACAGAGAGGAGTCAACCCTATAGTAGTAGTCATTTATTACAATGGCTATATATGAACATCTGGAATTACTGGATTTACCCATTTATGAATTAGCTGCTAGGTCAGAAATGTGGTTGCTACAGAGGTAGGCCAGAAAAGCACAATTGTCTCATTTTGCAGATTCTCTCTCTTGGGAATGTGGATATGCACAAAATCTGTCCCCTGGGGTGACTTAATTGCTGTCACATAAACATGCCAGAAAGGCCAGGTGTTGGCTGTTACATTCTGTCGTTTCCAAATCAAGCCTTCATAAAAAAATTCATGCCTCTCTGGTCATTCCATTCCCATCTCATGACTGAATACCCTTCTTATGACTGAATATTGTAGCTTAGGCCTGGCTTTTAAATTCTGAACAGTGTGGTAGAAACAGAAATGTAGGGTTCCTAAGCAAAGTTCAAAATTGGCTCCAGCTTTTGACCCTAAGTTTGCAAATTCTGAATAACTGTGTTTGGGCAGAACTTTCCTTAGTAAGGAGAGCATGACTGGTGATCATGGTGGGGTGCCACTTAATTGATTTTGAGGTGGAGCAGCAGCGAGTGCTTTTTCCTAGAATGTTGACTAAGCCAAGAAGGAATACTCAAGAAGGGTACAGAACACTGGCAGGTGTTTACTTCTCCATTTCCCAGGGCGCATCTAGAGAGGCGCCTTTTGCTGGGAGTGATACTTCTGGAAAATTCCTCACCAGCAACAAGTGGGCTAGGCAGCAGTGAAAGAGCAAGCACAGACCTGAGAGAACTGGGCAGAGTGCAGGGTAGACAGAAGTACATTCCCACACTGATCTCCCGTCCTGCCAGATCAGTGCATGTGTGGACACGAGGCGCCAGGTGGCTTTGGGAGGTTTTCTCCCAGAACAGTATCTGCCGTTCTCTTGGGCAGAGCCGCAAGGGGAAATATCTGTAACAATAAGAGAGTTCTTTGTAGGAATACACAGAACTCTTTGCTTCTTGTAAAATTATGTTTCTTTTTCTGATTATAAATGTAATAATGGCTCATGGGAAAAACCATACAAGTTGCAGAAAAGCAGAAAGAAGAATATAAAGGCTTCCCCTTATGTTTTTATCCAAATAGTCACTATTAAATTTTAATTAATTTATTTCCAGGATTTTATATGCATAGATAGTCAATATGGTTGAGAGACTACCATATATGTATAATTTCATATTCTGTTCTTAATAGCATGACGTAAGAATTGTCCTAAGTTATTACAATTCTTCGTAAACATTCTTATTAGTGGTTGCATGTTTATCCTTTGATTAAGTTATTCTAAACTCTAAATTCATTCAGTTAAGAAATACTCAGCCCTAGCTTGTTTGGTCTGCAGATAGAGCATCAGCCTGAGAACTGAAGGGTCCCAGCTTGATTCCAGCCAAGGGCACATGCCAGGGTTGTGTGCTCAATCCCCAGTAGGGGGCATGTGGAAGGCAGCCAATCAATGATCCTCTCTCATCATAGATGTTTCAATCTCTCCCTCTTTCTTCCTCTCTGAGAGATTCCCCTCTGAAATCAGTAATATGTGTGTGTGTGTGTATGTGTATGTGTAACAATAAATACTCAGTAAGAAAAATTTATTTGTTCACATTAGAGCCAAATATTGAATGTGCTATAATTTCCTTAACCATTCTTTAGTTGTTGGTTATTCAGTCATTTCTTATTTCATAGCATTTTTGAGGATGTAGGCCAGATGTGAAAATAGGAGGTCAGATTGAGGAAAAGGATTGGGAAAAAGTCTGGGAGAGGAATTTGGGCTGAAAGAATAAGACAAGAAAGAGGATCCAGTGAGAGCCACCTTCCCATCACTAAGGCATCCAAGGGATATTTACTGTAAAACCAGAAATTGTTCCTGGGCAAAGAAATTTTTGTGGTAATGACATTCTGTAGCATAATGATAGGATTTCACTAACCTCTGCATCATTTCTGGAATTGGCCAATATTCCTTCCTTTCTTTTGTGTGCTGATTAGCTGTGGCCTACCCCTGGGCAGCACTACCAGTTCTAGTGATGGCTGGGTTAGGAAACAGAGTGCCAGGCTACTAGTATGTGCGGCACAATAAATTTTTCTGCAGGGTGAAAGGAGCTATTTTAGCCGCTGCTAGAAATCTTAAGGTTGGACTTAAGTGGGAATAAATATGTAGTTTATTAGTGCTGGGATAGACCCTCTGGAGTATCCTGCCCCTTCCTGGTGATCTCCCTTCTTTGACTATAGCAAATAGGGCAACAGCTAAACCTATGTTAAAATACCTTCCCTTGCCTTGCAGAGTTCTCAAAGTGTCTAAGCCATTTCTGCTCTTGTTTAGAGGCCTCATCCCATGTCTGGTTTTTATCTTCAGCATTCAGCTATGCTGACCTACGGAAGTTTAATTTGTCAAAGACTCATCACCACACAATCTTATGGGCATGGTGTTGTTCTAAGAAGGCAATTATCTGAAAAATAGCTCCTGGAAGAAACACTCAGCGATATCCTGAAGGATACTGGGAGCATGTGACACAACATGAAGTTTACAGGAGATAATCTAATATTAGAAGTTGTATTATGTATACCTTGTATTATGCAAAAGATATTCCCCTGAGAATTTGTGAGAAAATCAAGAGAAATTATAGAAATTAAGGGCATACAGGCCTGAGTTTGAATTTGGCTCTGTCAGCTCCTTGACAGCTGTTTAACTCTGGGTAATTTATTTAACTTCTCTAAGGCTCAGTTTCCTCATCTACATGAAATTATTATGAGAAGAGTTCCTCCCTCATAGATGAGTAAATGAGATAACATATTTGAAGCTTTTATTTGGTTCATGGTAAGAAATCAGTAAACAGCCGAGGCTGGTTTGGCTCAATGGATAGAGCACATGTGTCAAACACAAGGCCCTCGGGCCAAATCCGTCCCGCCAGGCCTTGAAATGTGGCCCGCACCGCGCTGTCATCACTGCACTCCGCTGCGTTTCCATCACAATAACAGTTTATGACTGTTCAGTAAACCATTCGGCCCTCGATTTAGGCTGGATTTTAGATTTTGGCCCCTTCTCTGATTGAGTTCGACACTCCTAGATAGAGCATCGGCTTGGGGACTGAAGGGTCCCAGGTTCAATTCTGGTCAAGGGCAAGTACCTTGGTTGCGGGCATATCCCCGGTAGGGGATGTGCAAGAGGCAGCTGATCGATGACTCTCTCGCATCGATGTTTCTAACTCTCTATCTCTCTCCCTTCCTCTCATACAAAATCAATAAAATATTAAAAAAAAAAAACCCTCAGTAAACAGTAATTGTTATTGTTAGGAAGAGTGGAAGCAACTTTAAAGCTAAAGTCAACAAATATTAATTGAGCATTAAAGCCAGGTTCATGTGATAGAAGTACATTTATCACAAAAATACTTCATCTTTTCCTATATGGATTTATTTCTTTTAAAATGATAACTTTATCTTTTACAAAACAGTAGATTACTAAATTCTAAGCAAGTCTCCTCCAAAAGATAGGAATATTGGTGATAATGTCTCTTACAAGCCCATTGTTTAATTATTTAAACTGTATTCACTACTTATTTATCTATTCCAAAAGAGAAATTTCCTCTCAATCATTTAACTCTAAGGTTACTTTTCATAATTTTTTTTTAAGTTAAAGGGTGTTTCTAAACTGAGTTGTATGCAATCTATTTAAAGAAGTATTCTCACTTTGTGTTTGTTTGTTTTTTTCACTTTGTATTTTTAAACAGCTATTAATTTTGCCTCGAGTGAAAGTAGGATGTTAGTTCCTCTAAATGGGCATCAATTCCTCTCTAACTAAAGGTATTTCAATTTGAACCTCTCCTAAGACTGAGGAGACCAAAAGAAGATGTATAAATGGCCAATAAGCACATGAATAGATTATCAACATCATTAGTCATTAGGGAAATGTAAATTAATCACAATGTTATACCATGTCCCACCCACTAGAATGGATATATGTAATAAAAATGATGGATATACAAATGTTGGTGAGGATGTGGAAAAATTGGAACACTCACACATTGCTTGTGGGAATGTGATAAAATTGGTTCAGCTACTTGGAAAGATAGTTTGCCAGTTCTTCAAAATGTAAATCATTGAGTTACCATATGATACAGCAATTACGATCCTAGGTATATATCAATGAGAAATGAAAACATACACCCAGACAAAAACTAATCTATTGTCAATGAGGAAGAAGGAGCAAAGAGTTCACAGTCATTTCATCTGGGGGGAGGAGGGAAGCAACAATTAAAGACTAGGGAGTTCTCAGGTACCTCTATCGATACTTTACAGAGTTGGCCTAATATTAGACAAACAAGCCAGCATGGAATATTTGTACTTGCAATTGATGAGATCGATATGAAAATTATTACAAATTCTTTTTCAAAGATAAAAAATAAGAAGGAAGAGGAAGTGAGGAAAGTACTTTGATTTGTATTTACAGTAGAACTGGGTTGGTGGCTATACACACATACTTTTTCCTGGATTCTAGGAGATAAGTGTATGTTCCATGGCTATAATAAGTAAATATGTAAAACTTAATGATACCCTAGACCAGTGGTCAGCAAATCACAGCTCTCCAGCCACATGCGGCTCTTTGGCCCCTTGAGTGTGGCTCTTGCACAAAATACCATGTACTGCTGGAAAACAAATCATTTTCACTAAAAAAGAGATGTTGACAGGAAGCTAGGAAGGCTGGTCAACAACCTTAACTGCTCTAACCTTTAGTTGAGACATTATTAGCTGAAGCAGCCTCCACCTTGTTTGTCCAATGTAAGTTTCTGTTATTTCCTAAGGGCTACATGTAAATTTTTGTTTATATTGCCTAAGATGTTTTCCCCAAAGCCTTAATAAAAGGGGATGGTAGGGCCAGAGCAGTGAGTAGTTCTCGCACTAGAGTTGGACTACCGCCTGGCCCCTCCATATCGCCAAGTTGAATTTCTTCAAGTCTTAAGTCTCATTTGTGTGCGGCCCTTCTCCAGAACCCAAACCCTAAATTGGAACTCTTTCCATGCGGGTCGTGAAAGAGATTCCTACATCTGGTGCCCAACAAAGTACCCTAATTAAGTTAATAACAAAGTACCTACCTATATTGTTTAAGTTTGAAATTTTTGGCTCTCAAAAGAATTTTCAGTCATTGTATCGTTGATATTTGGCTCTGTTGACTAATGAGTTTGCCGACCACTGCCCTAGACTCATGATTTCCAGGCAGATCCAATTCTTACTGCAAAATTAAAAGTGCCTTTAATAAGTGCCATGAGAAATCCTCAGATCTCAGACAGAAATGGTATGAAGCAATGTCAATACCATTTGTTGTGTGTTCTTACTATACTCTGAAATTCCTTAATTGAGGAGCACATCTCTAGTATACTGATAGAATTAGACCTTAGAAGTGGCTGCATTTAATTGTTTGGAGAAGGCACTTTGTAAATTTTAAGAAATGGTAGGAATTTCCCAAAACCTTCACTAGAAGGTGAAGGAAACTGGTTCCAAGGCAGACAGCAAGTTAGAAGTAGAGCTAAGATATGAACCTAGACTTACTGACTCCTTTCACACTATTATCACATTTGGAGGCCTCCTTGCTGTTAGGCTGGTAAAATATTACCTCATATTCACATAACTCTAGGTCCACACCAAGTCTGCATGTACAGTCTCTTCTTTTGGCCTTTCAACGACCCTGTGTGCTAGGAACAATAAATGCAATTGTTCTTCCTTCCAGGGTAAGAAGATTGCCATTGAAGAAGATACATTGTAGTCTATAACAAAGTCAAGATTACCCTAGCCGGATAGAGCATCAGCCCAGGGAATGAAGGATCCAGGGTTCCATTCAGGTCGAGGGCACTGCCTCAGTTGCAGGCTTGATTTATGGGTGGAGAAGGCAACCAATAGATGTGAGATCTCACATCGATGTTTCTCTGTCTCTGCTCTCCCTTCCCCTCTCTAAAAATCAATGGAGCCGAAACCAGTTTGGCTCAATGGATAGAGCGTCGGCTTGGGGACTGAAAGATCCCGGGTTCGATTCTGGTAGAGGGCATGTACCTTGGTTGCGGGCATATCCCCAGTAGGGGGTGTGCAGGAGGCAGCTGATCGATGACTCTCTCTCATCGATGTTTCTAGCTCTCTATCTCTCTCCCTTCCTCTCTGTACAAAATCAATAAAAAATAAAAAAAATAAAAAAATAAAAATCAATGGAAAAATATCCTCAGATGAGGATTAACAACAAGAAAAATAGTCAAGATTAGAACCCAGTTCTCCCTATTCTCTCTGCACCGATCTTTCCACAATGCCATCCTGGTTGGTGCTTTCCATTAATTAAATTTGGAAAACCAGTTTGAGACACCAGAATTAAAAGGACAGTTCATTGAAAGTAAATAATTATATCCCTAGATGATCTGGATCAATGCATACAGCGTTGGTCCCCGGGGTTCGATTCCGGGCAAGGGCACATACCTTAGTCACAGGCTCCTCCGGGCCCTGGTCTGGGTTCCTGCAGGGTGCAACCAAAAGATGGTTGACATTTCTGTCTTCCACTATAAATGAATGAATGAATGAATGAATGAATGAATGAATGAATATGTATATATTCGGGTGAGGGTTAACAAAAAATAAGTGAATAATTACTTATTTTGTAGGTAGAAAAATGAAATACTCAAATCTCTCTGACCCCTCTCCTGCTAGGAACTTAAAAGTTAAACTGAGTTCTCTAGTTGTGCGCAAATCCACAGCAATTTAGACTTTGCACCGCTAGGAAACTACTTTCCTAACAATTGTATCTTAGTAAAATTGAATTAAAAAATGTAAACACATGAAATGGAAGGGAAGAAACTTTCTGTATGCCTCCCTTCTGGCCACATTTGTCTCTATTTTCATGACGGAGTTTCTTAAGCCAGGGGCACAGGGCCAAAGGCTATTTGGAAGGGCAACTATTCCAAAGAACACCTAACAAGCGGCAGGACCTGAATTCCAGCCTGAATACGCTCCAGTCTCATTCCCGGTGTTGCCCTAAGCAGCCACCTAAACTCGAGGTGGTTTCATTCATAGTAACATGAGGTCAGTGCACACAGATGAATTTAGACGGGTGACTGTACTCACGCTTTGCATACTTAAATCCATAACTTAAAACAATAGATGTATATGTTGAGTTTACTTCGTTTGAAGTCAGTAGCTTCTCCCCTTCCCTGCAACACTCGTGGGCCTCCTTGTGGGGAGGAAGGAAGGGGAGCCCAGGCTGGGCTTCTCTGAGCGCAGCACAGTCGGTGGGAGGACTGCCTGGCTAAAAAAAGGCAGGCTCCTGGCACTTGACTCTGCGCCCCGGGACAGTCCCTAGCCATTCCTCATTCGGGGCGGCCGGCCACCTGTTCCGGGCAGCCAATGGGCGCGAAGGAGGGGGGGCGCTGGGCGTGGCGAGGTTACAAAAGGCGGCGGGCCGCGGGCCCCGGCACCCCACTGCGGGAGCGCTCTCGGGCACAGCAGACGGACGGACAGACGCGGCCCAGCGAAGGGACCATTCGGCTCGCAGACCAGGCGGGAGCGGAGCGATGCTGCGGGTGCGGTGTTTGCGCGGCGGGAGCCGCGGCGCCGAGGCGGTTCACTACATCGGGTCTCGGGTGCGTGCGCGTCCGCCTCGCTTTGCCCCTGCTAGCACTGCAGACCTGCTGCTTTCTGGTTCCTCTAGGGAGCTCGGCTTCAGGAATCTTTGCTGGCTGCAGGGAGCTTGGCGGTGTCCCCAGCCTGGGGACACACCCCGAGGGCACACTGGGTCTCTGCGCGTCTCTAGCCGCGGTGGCCGTCAGCGCTGGGGATGCGCCCTCCTCAGGCTCATCTCTTTCGCTCCATGGAGCTTGTGGCCCGGAGGGGATGGGGGTGACAAGAACACCTTTTAGTAAAAAGGTGTTATTGGGGCTTATTGCCTTCTGTGGGCATAGAGTTGGGCTTGCATGTGGGGTGGACGCGAGAAGAGGCAGAGTGGGGATTTAGGACGGAGAGGGAGCGGGCAGACCCACTCTAAGTGTAACATGGAGTCCTGAGTCTCGAGAAAAAGTTGGAGGAGTATGGTCTGTACCCAGAGTTTCTGCCCGGTCCCGCCCTCCATTTCCCTGGTGTGTGAGCTCGCGCCTCCAGACCCTCTCGAGCTCCTAAAACCAGGACTATCGAGGCAGTTTGGCTATCCCCCACCCCCAACCCAACCCCAGCAACTGGTTCTACAACAGCTGTCACTCTCGTTGCTTTGATCCCCACCCCTGTCATCCCCTCCTTGCTAAGAGTTTAACCAGGATAGATATTTGGAGACTTGAGATTTGCCCAGTGGTAAGGGACTCTCCCTGCTCTTGATTTTTAAGGGCCCTGCTTTTCAAAAAGCTTTTTTCAAGTTCTTAGATCTCCTTTCTAGCTGTTTAAATTTGTGCCTGCGTGACCATCTGTAAAATGGAGTAGGTGGCACTTGGTTTTTCTCAAAATCGAAGTGCCAAAGAATGTGAAATGTGTGTCAGCAATGAAAAAAAATTTGGTTTGAAACTGATTATTTTGAAAGATAAAGCCCTCTACATGTTTTCACTTTGGGGAAAAAACATCTAATATTGGTAATCTTTGATACTGAAGAGGAAAGGCGACTCCCTCCCACGGCTGGTCTTGGCAGGGAGACTCGGAGCAGCTTTTGGTGGTTTTCTGGGAAGACGGTGACCATCATCTGCAAACCAGCTGCTTAGTTTAATTAAAGCTCGATTGCAGAAAACCATTCTGAGATACAAATGGGGCCTATGATGGTTGGGGACAACATCTTCTGAGGTGTTTGAAAGAGTTACGCCAATTAACATAATAGATAAGAAGATAATGTATAAATAAATAGGAAGGTAAAACTCATCAGTAACCACTGCCTACCTATAAACTAACATCTTGGTTTACACTTTCTAAGAGGATTTTAAATGTCTCACTATGTTACCCGGGGTTTTCACCCCACTTCTGCTTCCCCTCCCCCCAAGTACTGTACCTGGCCACACAATAATCACTTCTTTGTTCTTGGAAGGTTGGAAGAACCTTAACGGGATGGGTGCAGCAAACTTTCCAGAGCACCCAGGCAGCTACGGCTTCCTCCAGGAATTCCTGTGCAGCTGAGGACAAAGCCACTGATCCTCTGCCCAAGGACTGCCCCGTTTCTTCTTACAACGAATGGGACCCCTTGGAGGAAGTGATCGTGGGCAGAGCGGAAAACGCCTGTGTTCCACCATTCACCGTGGAGGTGAAGGTAAAGCAAAGGTGTTCACATGTCTGAAGTGGGGTCACTCCTCACCTTCTGCAGTCTGGCTTCTGCTCCCGCACTCCTCTCTAACTGCTTTCACTTCACTTACTCTCGAGTCCCAAATCCAGCATTGAGTTTGAGTTCTCTTAATTGGCACCTCTGCAGTATTTGACACTATTTACACAGAATCCTGTGGATTTTGAGAGATTTCTTTCTGGGGATGTTAGTTCTTTAACTGTTCCTCACATCTTCGTGACTGGCCCTCTTCTCTTAGCTGTTCTCACAGCTTCAGATCCTGTCTCCACTCTAGCCCAAATTTCTCTCCTGAACTCTGTCCAAATCAGCATGTTCAATTAACTGCTTACTGGAAGCTGCCATAGGACCTCAAACATGGGACATCTTGAATTCAACTGCCAGTCACTTTGCTAAACTGGACTCTTCTTCATTTTTTCCTTTCAGTTTTTGGCATTCCTATTTAATCAAGCAAAAACACCAAAGAATCATCTTTGATTCCTATTTCAGTCACATCCTCCACATTCATTCTCCAAGATCTAACAAGCCTTTTGTTAAAGTGAACTTTGCCTCCAATCCTCTGCTGCTGCCTTTGGTCAGGTTGTCATCTACTGTCTGGACATTGCAGTTAACTCCTTACAGGTCTCCCCTATTCACTCTTCTCTACCAACCACCTTCCAGCTTCTATCGGAGTAATTTTTTTTACTTGATTTTTTACGGAGAGGAAGGGAGAGGAATAGAGAATCAGAAACATCGATGAGAGAGAACCATCGACCAGCTGCCTCCTGCACACCCCCTACCGGAGATGTGCCCGCAGCCAGTGTACATGCCCTTGACAGGAATCGAATCTGGGACCTTTCAGTCCGCAGGCCGATGCTCTATCCACTGAGCCAAACTGGTTTCGGCCAGAGTGACTTTTTAAAAACGAAAATTCAATCATGTTACTCATCCTGCTTTTACTCATCACTGCCGTATTTTCTACCTCTTTGCTTAGATGAAGTCCTGTGGTATTCAAAATCCTTCACAATTTGGCTTTTGTCTGCATTTCCAGGACTCCCCATTTCACTCACTGACTCAGAGATGTTAGTATGGCAGGATAGCAGATGTGCATTCCTACTGGCTCTCTCTCTCACCCTGTTGTTTTGTTTTTTTTTTTTGGTCTTGTTTTTAATATATATTTTTATTGATTTTCTACAGAGAGGAAGAGAGAGGGATAGTTAGAAACACTGATGAGAAAGAAACATCGACCAGCTGCCTCTTGCACACCCCCTACTGGGGATGTGCCAGCAACCAAAGTACATGCCCTTGACTGGAATCGAACCTGGAACCTGTCAGTCCACAGGCCTACGCTCTATCCACTGAGCCAAACTGGTTTCAGCTTACCCTGGTTTTCAACAGACTTTAAAAGATAACCATATAAGTAGCCAACCCAGACTACTCACTAATCCCTAAACAAGCCTCGTGCCTTTTCTCACACCTAGGTCTCTTCCACCCTTTTCCCAGCACCCCTCTTACCATGACTAGCTCCAATTCCACCTGCCACAAAGCCTTACAGAATTTCCCTGAAATGAATGAGTAATATCTCTCTTTTTAAAAATACCTAGTGTTCTTCATCTGTACTATTGTATGGCCAGAGCCTTCATGGTTTGGTGTTCAGGTTGTGTAGTGCATAAGAGTCCCATAGCTGAGGGAATGCCATCAATATTGTAGACACAGCCTACACTCCCATTAATCATGGGTTACAAATATATTGTCAATGTACTTAAATTCTTCCTGAATGTTGACATTTGTGTTTGTAATGTGGATTGAGGAAATAAGTTCTTTTACATCCTTGTCGTCATCATCAGAAATGTTGCCTACATTGTACCAGGGCTCCAGAGGAATGAGCAAAAACTAACTATTTGGAGAGATACTATGTTCATATAGAAATGAAGACTAAGTATTTTATGCCAACCAACTGAGAAGGCAGTTGAACCGCAGTTACAGGAGAGCTAAGGAAAAAGCAATGACCAGGTGCAGAATAGTTGGAAAGTCTTCTAGAAGAAAATGATTCTTGAGTTAGACCTTGAAGACAGAGTAAGATAAAGCAACAACTTCTAATTGTTCTGAAACTTATCCTTGGTTCTGATTTTGAAGAACAGATTGATTTCTATGTCATCCACATGTTTGTTTGTTTGTTTGTTTGAATATATTTTATTGATTTTTTTACAGAGAGGAAGGGAGAGGGATAGAGAGTTAGAAACATCGATGAGAGAGAGACATCGACCAGCTGCCTCCTGCACACTCTCCACTGGGAATGTGCCCACAACCAGCGTACATGCCCTTGACCGGAATCGAACCTGGGACCCTTGAGTCTGCAGGCCGACGCTCTATCCACTGAGCCAAACCGGTTTTGACTCATCCACATGTTTTGCTTTTTTTTTTTTTTTTTATCCTCACCTGAGGACGTTAATCATTGATTTTTAGAAAGAAGGGAAGGGAGGGAGGGAGAGAGAGAAGCTTCTATGTGACGGAGAAATATTGATTGGTTGCCTCTGGCATGGGCCCAGATCTGGGCCAGGGGATTGAACCAGAAACCAAGGCATGTGCCCTGACCAGGAATTGAACCCTTGGCCTTTCCATGTAGAGAATGATGCTCCTACCAACTGAGTCACACCAGCCAGGGCCACATGTTTAAAAAGGCATGTTCTTTTTAAAATCCTTTATTGAAAAGATGCCCCTTCCCCTAATCATTTTAATTAGGTGAAGTTAAATTTCAATTTCAAGCAATAATTTATCCTTCTACTTGTTTTTAAAATTATTGACTTTCATACTATGTGATATTATGTAATCAGAATTCTCAGACATTATTTTTAGTTTTATGTTCCTTGACTTATAACTTAGGACTTTGTAATTTCTTGGGATTGTGGGAAGTGAACCAGGCTGAAATCAGGAGACTGGGATTGAATTAGGTATTTGATAAAGCTTGATACCTAGTCTCAGTTAATCAGCGGTTTTACCTTGTGCAAGATTCCACAAATTTCTGGGCCTCTGTAAAATCAAGGTATTAAGAAGTTTGCTATCTACCTAACACAATTAAATATGAAGGTAAAAGGTTACATGTTAAGTAGATATTTTAAAGGACAAAACCATAACTCATTGTAGTTGTGTGGATCCAGTTTGTTAATTACATTATGAAAGTACATTGGAGGTATAATAGTTGTAGATATTAATAGCATTAGCAGTATTGACTTCATTTATTTGTCTGGATATTTCTGTTTTATGCCACATACTAAAAACTAGGTATTGTGGGAGCAGAAAGGAAATCTAAGACATGCATGACCCCTGGGGGCAAGGCCTTACCATCTTTTAGATGGAAGAAAATGACACCAATATATTAATCAGTTGTGGGAACAATGAAAGATAGAACAATGTAGTAAATTATTTATATGCAATTACAGCATAAAATATGTGGGAAGATGTAAGTGCTAGCTAAACTTTACGTTATCAGGAAACAATTTTTAAAACCTATATGGCTTTTTAATTCTGCAAAATATAATACTTTCCATCAAATATGTGCTTTTTGCTTTGCTTTTGTTTTTTTATAAAGCCTTTAATAAAGGACCTTTTATGAAGTATAAAATCTATAAAAGTTAATGTAATATGTTTGTAGCTGGATAAGAAAGAAATTTCTTTTGATGTTTCCTAACCTTCCAAAGACTGTATTTAAAATTGATTTGGCAACCCCTGCTGAAAGATTTTAGGCTCTGAAAGACTACAAAGTTTCTAGGAATACAGCCAACTCTACAACATTATTAAAAACAGTGTTTTGGTGTGTGTGTTTTTTCTTGCAGACACTTGGTAAATGATTGATAACTGATTTAGCAGGGTAATAAAGGAAGTGTAAATGGTTTCTAACTGTTTCCTTGAAAATATAATGTACCCTGATCATTTGGACTTTGTCCAACCTTAGCCAGAGTATGAGCTTTACAAGTCACACTTGTTCAAATAAGTTTTTCTCCCGGGGAAGTTTACTTTATATTTATCTAGGCAAGCTTTGCTCTGCACAAATAGTCACATAGGCTACTTTGGAATGTGCCTGGCAAGACGACATAGCTGTGCACCTGCCATGACCCTGTGTTAAATTTTCAAAGGCTTCTTGTGCTGAAGAGGATTATAAGAGATGTGCCTGGCATGAGAAGGATGAAGTGGTGAATGGATGGAGTACCAGAATGTGTCTGAGAGGAATATAAAGAGTCATTATTATCCTCTCCTTCTGGTTGCTGCTGTAGGACTTCCTAGGCGTAGACAACAGTGGAGTGCTTTTGTTCTGTTTTTTAAAAGAGTGGACTGATCTTAAAAAATACATGGATACATGGAACAGACTGGCAGGTGCCAGAAAGGAGGGGATGTGGGTAACTGGATAAAAAAAGTGAAAGGATTATCTAAAGAACATATATTCATACTCCATGAACAGGGACAGTAGTGTGGTGAAGACCAAAGGAGGGGGAAGAGGGAATAGGTGAACGCGGGCTATGGGGGGAGGAGGAAAAGGGGGGAGGGCGGGGAGAGATAGAGAGAGAGAGAGAGAGAAAGAAATGAGGGGCATCTGCAATAATGTTAACATTAAGAATTTTTAATGAGCCAAAACCAGTTTGGCTCAGTGGATAGAGCATCGGTCTGCAGACTCAAGGGTCCCAGGTTTGATTCCGGTCAAGGCATGTACATTGGTTGCGGGCACATCCCCAGTAGGGGGTGTGCAGGAGGCAGCTGATCGATGTTTCTAACTCTCTATTCCTCTTCCTTCCTTTCTGTAAAAAATCAATAAAAAATATATTTAAAAAAAATTTTTAATGAAAAAAGTACTCAAATTTTTAATACTGATAACATTTTTCTGGGGCTAGATATTAAGTCTATTGTTTGCCTATATATCTTCAAAAGTAAAGCAATTAATACTTTAGACAGGGGTAGGTAAATTCTATGTAGCATTAGATAATAAATATTTCAGCCTCTGCAACCATAGGTCTCTGTTGCGCAAGTACCCATTCTCAGCTCTGCTGCTGTAGTGCACAACCGCCATAGACAATATGTAAAGGAATGTGTGTATGTTCCCATAAAACTTTATGTGCAAAAACAGGCAGAGGGCAGATTTAGTTTGGGCTTTAGTTTGCCAATCCCTGTTTTAAAGCTTACTGACATTCTCCATTTTTGCTAAAGACCTATTAGTTAGATTCCCAATCCTCCGCCAGCAGGTTCAGCTCCCCAGCCTAACTGGTGTGAACCTAGATACTGAATAAGAGGAGGCAGGTCTGCTTCCATATGTTTGATATTTGTTAGGCTGAGGTGAAAATGGGAGGAAAGCCAAAAATCTGGAAAAGACACTGTTTTAGACATTAAAGAGTTAGACATTTAGACAAACTATATTTCATTACTCAGTTTTCCTTCCTTAAAAGCACTTACCACTATGTGGAATTGTCTGATCTGTGATGGAAACCTTATCTGACATGATCAGTACTGGTAATTGGTCACTTATTTAATGATGTATATGGATGTATTTTTTAAATACTGGCCTTAAATATTTTATAAAACTGAAATATATAAATAATGTATATTGCTTTGCCAAAACATTATTTTGGTGAAGGTCACAGGCTTCTTATCATTTGGATCTTCTAATTAGAATTCTGCTTCATCTACTTTGATAGGTTACATCCACATGCATCACCTAGATTTCTCAATATATTTCTTTAAATTTACTGAGAACTTAGCCACATTTGCACATAATGAAACATGCAAAACAATCTCAATGAAGAATCCATTAGATTTTCATATTTTTTCATAATTATTTAACAGTAATTGTTTTAGCAAATTTATTGGGCCTTTTAAAAAGCATTCAACTGTTTTCCATTCAGTTGTCTTTTCTTCATTCAACAAACATTGAGTGTCGTCCTGGAGAAGCACTGTGTCCATGCTAGGGTCCAACACTGGATGGGATGTGGTGTTAAGTCTCGGTTCTGTTAAGCTGTACAAATTATGGTTCGCCACTTATAAATCTATCATGAGTTGTATTTTTCTTATGTATTTCACTTACTTTCTTCTGCTTCTAGGCCAACACATATGAAAAGTACTGGCCATTTTATCAGAAGCATGGAGGTCATTATTTTCCCAAAGATCATCTGAAAAAGGCTGTTGCTGAAATTGAAGAAATGTGCAATATTTTAAAAATGGAAGGAGTGACAGTGAGGAGGCCTGACATCATTGACTGGTCCCTAAAGTATAAAACTCCTGATTTTGAGTCTACGGGTAAGTGATGTTAATTCCTAAATTGCTAGTGTCTTAATTTTTTATTTCTTAATGTGTAAGGAGAAAACTCCAGTAATTCCTTAGAGATTTCTTTGTTTTAATAATTCTTCAAAATGTAAGGATTACTTAGGAACAGTTTGGTTCATTTTGATATAATTAAGATGTATACATTCAAAACTTCATTGTAAACCTGGGATTTTCTTGAAAGAATCCTTTATCAACTTTATGACAATTTTCTTATATAAGAAGAGTGGATTCTATTTAATTTTCCTCAAGAACCGAAGTTAAAAGAGGAACAGAAACACACACCCTTTTTTAATCGACACCACTACAAGATTGTTCTTGTGCCTGAATTCAGTCTAATTCACAGTTCTAGAAGCTATCTTGTCCCAACTTTTATCTTATCATACTGATATTCCCTGAAAAACTCTTTCTGTGTAGCAAGAAAAAAGTTTTTAAAAGGTGGAGACTTGGGGTTCAAGACTTCTGAATAAGAACCTTACTTCTTCACTTTTTTCTTCTCTCTCTCTCTCTCTCTCTCTCTCTCTCTCTCTCTCTCTCTCTCTCCCCACCCCCCCCCCTCTCTCTCTGGTTTGGCTTCAGGATCCTCACACAGAATTCATGTTAACAATCTAGTATCTATCATTCCATACTTTTTTCATTTGCACATAATTATATATTCACACATACAGAATTTCTGTAAAAAAATTTTTTTTTTTTTACTGAAAAATGGGATAATATTATATAGACTTCTCTATCTTGGCAATTAGCATTACTAAGGCTATTGTGGAACTTTCGGTCTGATAGGTTTATATGGTGCAATGCCTCGGGACATCTTGATGGTTGTGGGCAATGAGATTATTGAGGCTCCCATGGCATGGCGAGCTCGATTCTTTGAGTACCGCGCATACCGATCAATTATCAAAGACTACTTCCACCGGGGCGCCAAGTGGACAACAGCTCCTAAGCCCACAATGGCTGATGAGCTTTATGACCAGGTAAGTCCCAAGTTATAGGTGCGCTTATTAGTAACTTTTCTAAATGATCCACAGTGAGATGGAGATTCTCTGATACCTTATATTTGTTATGCATTTTATGATGAAAATAAAAGTAAATTATATTGTGATAATAATAGTTGTAATGGCTAATACTTAAACAGGGCTGAGGATGTAAATAAAGTACTTACTTGGTGCTGACTATGTGTCAGGTCTTGAACGAAGGACTTTATTACATCCTCAGTCCTGTTTATACTTCCAACCACCCCATGAGGAAATAGTATCATTCTATTACAGGGAGCAGCAAAATTTGCCTGAAGGCATAAAATTTGCCTGAGTCATTGGTGGAGAGAGAAAAGTCACTAAACTCTATTCTGTTCTAGAAAAAGAATTTGGTCTATTGGCCAAATTCACAGTAAAAGGGAATATATGCCCCTTATTAGATAATGTACTATTTGATCATTTATGGAAAGTCTAAAGAAAAAAACAAAACCTTCCAGGGGTTTAAAGACAGAAATAAATAATAAATTTATTCCACCACACCCAATCAAATTTGGCAGGGAAGCATGACATATCATTTTATGGCAGGAGTTAGGCTCAGGACCAAATTCCTTTTCTAAAAGAAGAGGATGACTTCATGCTGTTGACAGTCAATATTGTAGGTAGCTACATAAATCAATTACGGGTCATGGAATATTTTCAGAAACATTATTGCCTCTGTACCACTTGCTTCTAAGTATCAGAAAAATGCTATCCTGCCATTTTTGTTGTTGGTTATTATTTATTTATTTATTTATTTATTTATTTATTTAGGTTAGCATGAGCCTACATCTTACATGTTTTGGGGTAGTAGTATGTTGGGAAATGATGATGATAAATGAATTTTCTTAATAAAGAATGTCCTACAAATAGTTTTCTCATGAACCAATGCATTGTGTGTGTTCATTCTTGTTCCAATTAGGATTACCCCATTCATTCTGTAGAAGACAGACACAAGTTGGCTGCTCAGGGAAAATTTGTGACTACTGAATTTGAGCCATGCTTTGATGCTGCTGACTTTATTCGAGCTGGAAGAGATATTTTTGCACAGAGAAGCCAGGTTGATAAAGGATGCCTCTGAAATTTCACACATTGTGTTATTGTATTTTTTTTAATATCCAAATTCAAATATTTCCATTCTGTTTTTAGTTTTCTGATTTATGTCTTCCTTTTGTTTTCAGGTTACAAACTACCTGGGCATTGAATGGATGCGTAGGCATCTTGCTCCAGACTACAAAGTGCATATCATCTCCTTTAAAGATCCTAATCCAATGCATATTGATGCCACCTTCAATATCATTGGACCTGGTCTTGTGCTTTCCAACCCAGACCGACCGTGTCACCAGGTAAGGAAGTTGTTAGGACTCTGGAAAAGTAATAGAGACTAGCAATTGAAGTCATTGCCACTTTTATTTTAAGCACTTCCATGATTCCTAATGATTTTAAATGACAAATTCAGCAATGTTCAACATTATTATAATTGAAATTAGATTGCTTGTTATATTTACTACAAGATGTCCAACACTCAGACATATACAGTATAGTGTTATCAGACTTTGGCTGTGCTGTGAGAGCCTCAAGTTTGTGCATATAAGTATTTTTTTTAAACAAAGTAGTATTACAGTAGCTCCTTTTCATCCACTGGGATATATTCCAAGACCCCCTGTGGATGCCTAAAACCATGGATAGTACTGAACCATATGTATATACATATATATATATATATATATATATATATACACATATACACACACACACACACACACATACATATACACACACACACACACACACACACACACACACACACACATATATACTAGAAGCCCAGTGCACGAAATTCATGCATGGGCTGGACTGGGGGGTATCCCTCAGCCCAGCCTGTGTACTCTCCAATCTGGGACCTCTCGAGGGATGTCCGACTGACCATTTAGACCCAATCCCAGTGAGATTGAGCCTAAACCAGCAGTCGGACACCCCTCTCACAATCCATGACTGCTGGCTCCCAACTGCTTGCCTGCCTGCCTTCCTGATTGCCCCTAACTGCTTCTGCCTGCCAGCTTGATCACCCCCTAACGGAACCACTCCTGTGCCAACCTGATTGATATCTAACTGCTCCCCTGCCAGGCTCTTTGCCCCCAACTTCCTTCCTCTGCTGGCCTGGTCCTCCTAACTGCCCTCTCCTGCACGGTTGATTGCCTCCAACTGTCCTCCCTTGCAGGCCTGGTGCCTCCCAACTGCCCTCTCCTGCTGACTATCTTGTGGTGGCCATCTTATGTCCACATGGGGGCAGGATCTTTGACCACATGGGGGCAGCCATCTTGTGTGTTGGAGTGGTGGTCAATGTGCATATTACTCTTTTATTAGCTAGGATAGAGGTCTGGTGCACGGATGGGGCCAGCTGGTTTGCCCTGAAGGATGTCCAGATCAGGGTGGGGGTTTCCTTGGGGCGTGGGGCGTGGGGCGGCCTGAGGGAGGGGCCTGTGGTGGTTTGCAGGCCAGCCACACCCTCTGGCAACTGAGAACAGAGGTCCTAGTATCTGGAATTTATTTACCTTCTACAGTTGACTTTGTAGCCTTGAGTGGAGGCCTAGGCCAGCAAGGGCAGGTGGAAAGCTTGGCTTCCGCCGTTGCCTGGGAAACCCAAGCCTCCCTTCTGTTCTCTGTGGCCGATAGGGGTGGGTTTATTTGCATACTCACTCTGATTGGCTGGTTGGTGTAGCAGGTGGTGTGGCTTGTAGCGCAGTGATGGTTAATTTGCATATTACTTTTATTAGGTAATTTCTATATTTTTCCCTATACATACATACCTATAGTAGTTTAATTTATTTAATAGGCACAGTAAGAAATTAACAATAACTAATAAAATAGAACAATTATAACAATATGTGAATGTGGTCTCTTTCTCTCTTTCAAAATACCTTGAATTTTCCATTTAATATTTTCAGACCTTGGTTGACCTAAGGTAATTGAAACCCCAGATAGCAAAGCCATGGGTAAAGGGGGGCTACTATATATCATAAGGTTCCAATTGCAGCTGCATTGCAAACAAGATGACCCCTGCATCTGGGGCAGTGGGTATCTTCCCTCTCTAGTGGGTCAGGCCTCCTATAGCCAGCTCTACCTCAGAGGGAGGAGCAGAGCTGCTGCACTGCAGCTGATCTGTCCCCATCACTTGAGTCTCCTACTTCCGCCTGCTGCCCCCTACTTCCAATTGGGTGGTAAGTGGTTTTGTTATTTGCTAGGCTTTAGTACATGTTTTTATTTTTTTTCCAGGTGAACAAAGACTTAAAACGCTGTTTATTATGTAATTTTTAAAAAGACAATTAATCAAAGATAAATAACTGAAAACCAGCTGAAATAATTTATCTGTGAAGTAATCGTTTAAGAACTTTCTATTTTCACATAGAGATGAATGGTGAAAATTAATTTTTTCACGATCTACTCCTCCACACACTCCATGCTGACATTTTCTTTTTCCTTCTCTAAACATTTCAAACACATTAGGCATCTCAGATTTTTCTTCAGTTCTCGTAAGGAAAAAAAAAAAAAAAAAATATGAACACTTACGTTGGCTCTATATTAAAACTCCCAGAGAAGAAAATGTTTTTGTGTTTGTTTAATTCTTTAGCTTATTTGGCACTCTGTGAAGTACATGTTTTTAAAATCACTATTTTACTATGTCGCTCTTTATTTATATCCCATAAATTTAGACAAAATTACCAAGATTAGTTATTCATTTCAATATAATTCATTGCTATACTACTAGTAATTGGGTAAGTGAAAAAGAGACAGCAGAATTATAATAAATAGGTCACAGAGGATAATTAGAGTTCTTAAGGAGTACGACCCTAACATTTGTATTTATACCACAATCATAGACACAAAGTGATGGTCTATGAAGTGGATGGACTATGGGATTGGCAGTCACATTTTTTTCCTTATAACTAAATAGAAAATACTTTCATTTTCTTTCAAGAGAATTTCTCAAAAAGAAGTGTCTTTGGTATTTTAAAATTTCTGAACCAGAGAAAAGCACAAGAATATTTTAAAATATATATTTTATTGATTTTACACAGAGAGAAATTGAGAGGGACAGAGAGTTAGAAACATCGATGAGAGAGAATCATTGATCAGCTGCCTCTTGCACACCCCCTACTGGGGATGTGCCCGCAACCAAGGTACATGCCCTTGACCGGAATCGAACCTGGGACCTTTCAGTCCGCAGGCCGACGCTCTATCCACTGAGCCAAACCGGTCCCGGCAGCACAAGAATATTTTAAAAGCTTTAACATTTCTGCTATTTTTAAACTAATTTGGGGATTTTATGTACAATTTAAATTAGGATTCAGAGGAAATCATCCAGTCTTGAAAATTTAATTTCTTTATATTGGCAATTGAGAAGACAGCTTCTCAAAAATAATTATTAATCACAAGGGCTACCAGAGACTAAGAATGATAAGGATAGTATATATAGATGAAAGCCTCTTTGTTGTTGTTTTGTCTTACAGATCGATCTTTTTAAGAAAGCAGGATGGACCATAGTTACTCCTCCAATACCAGTTATTCCAGATGGTATGTTTACTTTTATGTACTCACAGCCTAAAATGATTACTTCAGTGACTAAGAATCTTTCACCTATAGATTGCAGCCCAAATTTTTAGAAATTCAGAGAAAACATTTCCCCAGTAAAGAGTGAACTGGTGCTTAGAACTACAGAGACTAAAACAAAGCTACACTTGTGTTTACCCTCTCCTTTCACAGAAAATGAAAGTGAGAAGATGGGAAAAATCATTCTAAAATAGCATCTCATAAAGCAAGAAATTACTTCATAAATAAAACAAAGTGAAATCCACGTGTAATGAGTATAAATTGATTTATACCATTTATAAATTGCCTTAAGATAAAAATTTTAGAGGGAAAGTGAACTTTGAAAATTGAACTGTCACTTTAATATATTCTTCACTTTCAAATCTTTGCTTTAAATAAAAATGATTGCAGACACAATATTAAAAGTCGTTGCTATTTTTAGATCACCCACTCTGGATGTCATCCAAATGGCTTTCCATGAACGTCTTAATGCTAGATGAAAAACGTGTTATGGTGGATGCCAATGAAGTCCCAATTCAAAAGATGTTTGAAAAGCTGGGTATGTACAATATATAAAGCATTGTTGTCATATATGAAGACCTGAAGAAATGACAAACTAGGTTTGATGTATGCTTTATCTAATTTCTTTTCTGTTCCTTTTAGAGGCACAAGTTATTATTTTGTAGATGGACAATATTTTTGTTTTCAACAACATAACCTCAAAAGGTTGGAAATGCATTCTAGGCTCCTCAATCTCTCCCCTGGCAATAAGTGTACCCACCTTCTATGACTTACCTAACCTCCTGGGGCCCATATGTGAAGAACTATCCCTTTATAATTGAGCATATATATTATTCAGCCCTTCCCAAACAAGAAATTGTTGAGAGTCCTTTAAAATAATTTAATGTCATTACATGTTTTAAATGACATAAGGTACTTACACATAAGTGACTTATATGTCTGATAAGCACAGTGAACAAAGTAATGAAATGCAATAGAGGATGTCAATAAATCATTTTTGAACTAAAAAGCAGAACTGATTTTTATTTAGAAAGGAATTTGCTTATCCTAATATTCAAAATTTGGACTAGGTATTCTAATACTATGAAGGAAAGTGTTGAAAGAAGGAATTTTCATATAGCTGTTCTACAGAGTACAGAAGTATGTGTGCTGTTAACATACTTGATGTATCCCGGGTGTTAAATAAAGCCAGGTAGTCCACTTGTTGTAATTGAGTCATGATTTGATTTATTTCAAGTGTACTACCCTGAAACAATTTTTGACCCTTTAACACATCTCTCCTTAATGTAATCTATAATAATAAAAATGTAATATGCTAATTACACCAAACATCCTTCCGAATGAAGCTGGGGCTGCCAGGGAAGCCCAGGTCCTGGGGGGAAAAAGGCTTACTCCTGCACAAATTTTGTGCATCAGGTTTCTAGTATCAGTATAAAAGGATTGGCCTGTCAGAGTCAGATTGAGCCCAATCTAATGATTTTACCCCTAACACTATGCCACTTTCCCCACACCCCAGTTTTCATTAAGTAACCCAATTGCTTGAATTCAGTTTCTTTATCCTTTAAGACTTTATTATTTCTCAACTTAAAATATTATCAAATACCAAAGATCTGATTTACCTTTTTTTGTAATAAAGTCTTTTTAGACACAGGGAACTTGTTAAACAAACCTTTTTAAGTAATTGAATTCTCTCCAAATCAGGGTTAATACGGATCTAGCAATCTGAATAAGATAAGATACATCTATCAAGAAACATATGCTTGTATTTGAAAGCTCACCCCTTATCCCAAGCATACTCCTTACCTCTTCCCTACCCTTACTCTTACTCTTCAAAGCCCTGCTCAGTCTCACTTTCTCAGGTAAGTTTTTCTGATGGTTCCTGCTGCCTTCTCCTCCCTGACCATACCAGTGGAACCTTTAGTGACTCCGTAGCTTATTTTTTCTTCTCAAAATAAGAGGAGGAAAACATATATTTTTTTTAAACCCCATTATGCCAACCACAACAAATTCTTCCTAAATGCCACTGGTTGATTGGGCACATCATGACCTTGTCAATACAAAGTGCCAGATTAAACTAATTAATTGTCTCAGTACCGGACCATACAATCCGGATATTAAAGTATGAGTTCTGTTTCAATGTTTCCTTAAAGTGGCCTAGTAAAAAAGTCAATCATATCAGATAACTTTGCTAGTATGTTAGTAAAGTCAACTTTTCAGATTAGGTAAACTATACTTTTCCTACTCAATTGACCTGGTAAAATTAGAAACAGTCTGACAAAATAGTTAAAGCATAATTCTAAAGGCCGTGAAATGTTCATGCTTGATTGTTCTTGAACATTTGACAGACATATCTGCTCATCCTACCTATTGTCTTGTGAATAGTCAGTGGCACAAAATAGACTTCAGAGTCTCTGCTGACTTTTTGGTTGCATGTTTTATATAAGCATTGGAACAGATCAGATGAAATATAATTGATGAAAATAAAATCGAAAGACTCTCCAGGACTGTGGTAGACTTAAGGATCAGAACTGTAGGATTCCTGCCTATCTTTAGGCTTACTTCCTATAGGAGAATCTTCATGTGAATCCATCTAACTGGCCACGTCTCTCTCGTTCAATGCAGGTATCGGTACCATTAAGGTTAACATTCGTAATGCCAATTCCCTGGGAGGAGGCTTCCACTGCTGGACCTGCGATGTCCGGCGCCGAGGCACCCTACAGTCCTACTTTGACTGACCAGGCTTGATGGAGCTTGTGGCGTAGGGACAAGGTTCATTTTCCTGCTTTAAGAAGTGCATGAACTGTAGTCTTTAAACAATCATATCCTTCACAGGGTCTTAAGCCTTCATTTTCTTTGTTACAAGGAAAATAACTTGTGCTCTGTCTTACTCTCTGCTCCTAAATTTATTCACTCTTTAACTTCAAGCATTTAGTAACTTGGCCACTAATATTTAACCATCTACCTCTGTTTTTAATTTTCTTTCCAGAAGGCAGCTTGAACTATTAGTCCTAATCTTCACTTTTTTTTTTACTTTTTGCTACACTTGTGAATGATTGTATCACTTCTTTTTTATTAATGAAAGATTGAGAATATTCACAAAATCTTAAATAAAGCCATATAATTGTCTCTTTTTCTAATGAATTTTGGTAAATTTTTTTTTGTTGTTAAAAAAATAACGTAGACTATACAAACATTTAAGTGAGTTTTCCATGAATGTTTTTAATATTCTCAACAGCGGAGATGTTTGCTACTAAAAACTTTTCCATACAACTTACCTCATTTCAGGTGATTTATTTTAATCTTTTTTTCTTCTCTGACTATAATTTTATAGAAATATTTAGTGCAATAGGATATAACTATCAGTGCCCATCTCTAAATTTTGATATTCAGTATTGAATGGATATATTACTCCTTTTGGTAATCTAGCATTTGTTTACAGATGTGCAGATTATTTAAAGTGCAGACTTTAAAGACATTAAAAACTAACAGAGGTAAAACCTACATGTGGTGTGAAGTAATTTTAATGTTGAATACTGTACAAGTATTTTTATTCTAATAAAGTTTTGTGTTACAGAAAATGGATTTTATTAGAGTTTGGTGTCAATCTAATTATTTTGAGCAAATTATAGGATGTAACTCTTGGGACAGAATTCTAATGCTCTGATATAATCAGTATATTCATCCCTAGTAGCTAAAAATTTAAACCTAATTCTTGTATTCAGAAATGTTTAGCAGATTCCTATTTTGTTTATTAATTTACTCATGTATCTGAATGTCTTTTGAATATAAAGGACTCATCGTAGGCCCCAGAAAAGAAAAAAAGAGTTTCTGTTCAAAATGCTAAATATTTTGACTCATGAAAAATCTGGGGGGGTGGGAGATAGGTTTCAACCATGCCCTTGCCAACACTTGTGCTCCTGTGTATCCTGGTGTCTTTTTCATCCACCACAGAAACACACAGCAGTCCTACACTTAGACTGACTCATGTTTTAAATAAATCTATACGATCGTGTGGACTGGGGTACACTTGGAGTATACATTCCCAGGCCAAAATACTACTTGATCATGCTATTACACAGCACTCCACATTCTCCTCGGTGTCTGTTCCACATCTGCACTCAGTTCTCTTACTTGATAATATTACTTCATTTTTCACAGAGAAAAATGGCAGCCATCATGTGTCAGTTCCCTCAGCTTTTCTGTTCCAGTCCCATACAAATTTTTTTGCATTTGCATTCTCTGGTTAAAGTTCTTTTTCTCCTTGCCTTTACTATCTAAATTTCTAAAGCTTACTTTTCAACCCTCTACAAAGAGACACTTCTCTCACTGAGGCAGAAAAAGAGACAATGTACCAACCAGGTCTAATCCATACAACTTTAATTCTAATCTCTCTTTCAGCTACATCAGTTATCATATTTTCTACAACTCTAGTGTGTGTGTGTGTGTGTGTGTGTGTGTGTGTGTGTGTGTGTGTTTCCTCAGCAAATAATCAAGCTCAAAATAATATTCAAACAAAAACTATGGCAACTTCATTTTCCTTTAGACTTAGCTTCCAGAATACATATACTATCTCCACTATTTCACCTTTTATTCTTCAATCTCTTGCTATCTGATTTCTACCTTAGCATGCAAAGTATAATGATATCTTTGACCTGACCTCTCAAATGTCATTTCCAGTGGATACTATTAATGCCACTCTCTTCCATCTCCTTTGTTTTGTTGTTAATCCTTGCCTAAGATATGTTCTCATTGATTTTTGGAGAAAGAGGAAGGAAGAGAGACTGAGAGAGGAAACGAAACAGAAACATCAATGTGAGAGAGAAACCTGATTCCTTGCCTCCCATACATGCCCTGACAGTGATCAAACCCAAAATCTGGGTATGTGCTCTGACTGGGAATCGAACCTGAAACCTTTTGGTGTACAGGATGATGCTCCAACCAACTGAGCCACCTGGCCAGGGCTCTCTCATCTCTTTTTATTGATATTCAAGTTCCTTCTCTGAATTATCTTCTTCCTCTTAAGAGGTGGGTGTCCTTGAACCTTCTCTCTCCTCTTAGATCTGTGCATATGTCTTCCCCATCCACATATCTACTAATAACTCCCATGGGCCATGTGGGGGGAAGCCCTATGCCTAGACTTATAGTCTTGCCCTATATCTTAAGTTTCAGGTCCTTTTCCCAACTGTCTGTCTGTGATTAGGTCTGCCTCAGGCCAGCCTGTAGGGTGTGGGTCCTTGACTTTGTTTAGGAAAGATTTCGCAACATGAGTCCAGATGGGTATGTTTATTAATGCTGGGGACAGTGAAACGAAGGAAGAAATTAGAGTAGAAGAAACAATAGGGAAGAGAAAGCCTGGGCGGTGCTCTGCTTTGGCTCTTTGGAAGTGTTATCGGAAAGCAGTGAGCCAAGCCAGGGCTGCTGTTAGCTCACGGGGAAGTAGGAGAAAGGGGGGCCTTGGAGTCAGGATCAGGGGTGAACCTGGGTGGAGCTGCCACTGACCACCACTTCCCTGGCTGCAAGTCCTGTGTTGACCGTTCGAATGTAGGAAGAATAAAAAGTTGATGCTCGGGAAGGGGCATAGGCATACTAGAGTGAGCCCACTTTTAGTCTTTGTCCTGAGGGTTTTTTATTTATTTTTCTTTCTCTAGACCAGTGTTTTTCAACCTTTTTTGGGCAAAGGCACACTTGTTTCATGAAAAAAATCACGAGGCACACCACCATTAGAAAATGTTAAAAAATTTAACTCTGTGCCTATATTGACTATATATAAAGTAATTCTCTTGAATAGGAATCAAATAAACACAAAGAAAGTATTTTATAATTACTTTATTATGAAATATTAAGTAAACAAAATAGTGAAAAATTATAAAATTCTTGTCTTGTCTGCACCTACGGCACACCAGGCAACATCTCGCGGCACACTAACAGCGGTTGAAAAAGTCTAGACAAGAATCTTAGGGGAGGGTTTCAATAGAATATTCATCAGCTTTCCCACTGCATTTTTAATATGCTGATATATTAAAATGAGTGTATAGGGGAGTTTTGGATTATTCTTTGGTCTTTTACTTTTACCTGGTCTATCTGGCTTTAATGAGGTTTTTGTTATTTGTTCCCCAACTTCATCCGTCCTTGGGTTTCGCTGGCACAAATGGCATTAATTGGGTCTTTGTTCTCTATTTTCCCCAGACAGGGTGATGTAAACTACGGTATGTATTTTCTGGTTAGGGAGGAGGGTAATAGAAAACATTTGCTCTCAAGTGTCCTCAGTTAGGGAAGGGAAGATCTTGCAATTCACAAACTGGCTGCAAGCTGCCCAAACTGTTTAATCTTGTTTAAGTTTCTTGTCTCAGTTTCTTTCCCTTTTTCCACTTGCCCTGGAATTTTCCTAATTTCTTATTGTCCTTCTACATGTAGACATTACCTGGATGTGCAAAGGCATTGCAGGCTCAACACAATATCACAATTGACCCTTCACCAAGACATCCTGGACTCTTCCCTCTTCCTCATCTCATCGTGTCCCTTCTGTTGGCCTTTTACATTATTATTAAACAAGATAATATTTTCAACAAAGAGAGCTCAACTGAGTAATTTAGTAAATTCCCTATTTTTAGATCTTGTGATACTGCTCTTGTATATGCTCTTTTGTCAAGGTTGTGGAGGAAAACAAAAGAGCCTAGTCTCCACTACAGCTGCTATCAGCTTTCTAGCTGTCACCTACCACTCCTGCTACCAGTGGCTTCTCTGTGATCTCTAGGAGGCCCACCAACTGTTCTTAGGTGTCCAGATAACATGCCAACAACTTCAGGCTATCATTCTTCCTAGGGAACACCAAACCTCTTTGTAACTCCCTGTCTAGAGGAAATAGTTATGCATATTAAGATGGACCATAAAAAATAAACTTAATTTTAAATAAAAATACCTAATATTGACATTGTAGAGCAAGCCTAGTTCCTAGTAAAAAGCAAAGTATTCCTTTCAGGAATAGCCTTTAAAAATAAAGGTCAGGGGTCTGACCATGACAGTGTGTTAACTTGTAACTACAAGCAAATACTACCCAATAGTTCAGGAGAATGCAAAAAGAAACCATCTCAGATTTTTTTTGGTCAACTCTTTGGATCCACCCATTCTTTTCAGAAATTAGAATAATGTAAAAAAATACTCAGATTCCCATCACTTAGTTCACTAACCTAGTTTATTGCAGGAAAAGGACACAATACACCAACAATGTGAGAAGATATGCATCACAGTCAAAGGCTGCCTCACAGTAAAGTCCCAACAGTCGGGCCAAAGCTCCATTTTGTTACCCTTTCAGCTCATGTGCAGTTGCCCCAAATTTTACAGTCTGTGCAAGACCCTGGATTTTTTTGGAGTTAATCATTCTCAATCGGTCAGTCATATGATTTATGGTCATAGTAAGGTCACTTTAAGCTTGACTTAGTTCCTAAGATAATCGGTATAGTCTATTAGGACATTGTTCATTGTACTAGATCTAGGTCACACTGACCAGATTGTGACATGGGAGAATTAGAATAATCTTCAAGATGATACAATAAATAAATATTATAGATTATAACATATGAATGCAAATTGTGTTGCCTCTCCCTGATGACTGATGACAAGAACAACACATTTTCAATGGTATTTTGTGGTGTGAACTGGCTCACTTCTCATCTGTCTCTGTAGGTAGTAAGTAGGTCTCTGTTTCCTGTACTTCGATAATCAAGATCAGGCATCACTCCTCCATCAGCTGCATGTCTTCCAAAAATTTGTGGACAGCTCTTATTTTCTCTTCACTTAGTCCTTGTAGGTTTTTACCTTATTATTCTGCTACTATTATTTTAGGGCAGTTTCAGAGGAAAGTGAAGATAAATGTTTATGTTTAATTCACTTCAGTCTCTAGTTGTGTGGAAGTCTTTAGACAGTTAATTCTAAATAGCATGGTAAAGGAGGAAATTGAGAGAGTGCACCCAGAATCACTATGGGAATTTAGAGGAAGTTGGGGAACGCACATCTTTGTCTATTCAAACTCTCAGGATGTAAAAATTCCCACATACATATAGAAATACCAAAGCTGGGAGCACGCAATTTAGGGGAAACCCTCAGTAATCCAGATAGATAAAACTTCAATGCAGTTAAAACTGATGAAAAATCCACAATGAACAAAATATCAAACTTTAAAATAAAGACAGGATCAGTAGTACTGACGTACCTTTTGCCTCAATGGGGCTGTGCATACCCCAGCTGCATACCAGAAATTAAGGTGAAGTGAAAATAACCAGCCCTTGCACTATCTACAGCCCAAGTTCAAATAATCTGGCTTGTACAGAAAAATCTCTGGCCTGGAATTGGATTAAGATGATACCTGCTTGTTGGCACTACTTTGTGCCTGAAAAAGGCAATCAAAATTTATACTTTGAAGAAAGAGAACATCCATGTAGGCTTCAAATGGTTTCTAAAAATAGTGTTCCATACAAAGTACCCACACAACCTGATTGACAGATGCAGGATGAGAAAAGACCCCTTCAGCAAAACAACTTTCAACATAAACATATCCACAGGGACTCCAGATATCAGCTTATCAGACACAGACTATTAAAGTGCCATCCCACAGAGAAACCTGATACCTCATTAGCAATCACTCCCCATTTCTCTTTCAGGCCCTAGGCCTACACTAATCTATTCTCTGTCTCAGATTTGTCTACTCTGAACATTTCACAGAAATGGAATCAAACAATATGTGGTCTTTTGTTAAGTGCTTCTTTCACTCAGCAAAAAGTTTTTAAATTTTATTTATTTTATAACTCTTATCAGGACTTCATTCCTTTTTATGGCTGAACAAAATTCCATTGTATAGATATTCCACATTTTATTTGTGTTATTTGGTTATTTCCAACTGATGAATGGACATGTGGGTTATTTCCACTTCTGGGCAATTATGAATAAATGCTGCTATGAACATTCAGGTGCAAGTTTTTATATGGACATTTGCTTTCATTTCTCTTGGGTAATGAGTGGAATTGCTTGCTGGATCATATAGCAACTCCATATATGACTTACAGATTAAAGGTTATATTTAAAAATCTGAATAAAAATAAACCTACTAATATACCAAATCAGTGTAAGATCTGCATGATCCATTTGTAGTCATTTGTATGACTGCCTTGTAGTTTTAAAAGACAATGAAAAACACACACACACACACACAAAATAAAAACAAAAACTAAGGGAAGTAGTTCACATGTGAAACTAAACTAAAAAGATTAGAACTCAGTCTAAAAGGAGGAAAGCTGCTGAAACCAGTATGGCTCAGTGGACAGACTTTCTATGTCTATGTTTAAACATATAAAGCACTTTAATGTGCATGAGAACCATATAGAAGGCTTGCTAAAATGCAGATTCTTGATCCCTACAAACAGAGATTGATTTAGTAGGTGGTCTCAGAAGTACTGACAGAGAACATACCACATTCTAATTTGTATTATAATATTAAAAAATGTTTTTATTGATTTCAGAGAGGAAGGAATTCTTTAAAGGAAAAAGGAATGCTCAGATGACCTAGAACAAAACTGTCCCACTGGAATTCTCCTAATAGCTAAGCCAAGACTAAAGAGAACCTTTTGCTCAAAGCCTTATCCTCTGGGCCTATCCCGAATGTATAAGAGACCCCTTAACCAGCCTAAAGTGTGTGGACTAGCACTCCTCAATCTCCTCCTAAGATTAGTAGGTCTAGATGGCAGGACAAGTACACTGAAGGGGTTTCTCAACATTTCATCATGGTGGTTTCTGGAACAAACAGGTGCTAAGGTGGTATTTTTAAGCTAGGCTACTTTAAAAATAGTTATTGCTATTTAAACAATGTTCCCAGGGATAAATTAGACTGGACCAAAAGAACACCATATTTAGGGTATGTTCATTCAAGGAATTCAATGGGAAATTCGCTGGAGTTCTCATTCTTTTACCTTAGTCTTCCCTAAAGGACCAAAATGCTTATTAAAACTGTGAAGTAAATGCCTACATACATATTCCAGGTCCATCCTATTCTGGAGGGGGTAGGTATATAATCATATTACATGCCTAACATGTAATATTAGAAGCTTACATTTCCTCCATTGATCAGTGTCTGGTTTTCTGGCTTTTGCCAAAAGCTTAACAGAAGGCATGTAGACACACATAACACTTCCTGCAATGTCCCCAGTCATTAGACACTATTTTAAAGAGGAACATCTGCAATGTACAGATGAGTTAGACGTGTCTCTGTCTATAAACAAGAAAGATAAACAAGATATGGGCAGCAACAAATTAAAGAACACTTGCTACTCTGCTCATGAAACAACCTCAGAAGTGGAAGTAGCAAGTTATTTTAGTGTGAGAACCTAAATTTGGAGAATTAGGTATTGAACCATCAGGAAGGCCTCAAGTGACATAAACAGCAGGGATGACTTTTTTTATTTTTTATTTTATTGAGTTTTTACAGAGAGGGATAGAGAGTTAGAACATCAATGAGAGAGGATCATCGATCAGCTGCCTCTTGCACACCCCCTGCTGGGGATGTGCCTGCAACCAAGGTACATGCCCTTGACCGGAATTGAACCCGGGACCTTTCAGTTTGCAGGCCGATGCTCTATCCACTGAGCCAAACCAGTTTCGGCAGGGATGACTTTCTATTACTGTGGAAAGTTCTTACAAGAAAATTATTGAAAAAACTATTCTCAGCGAGGCTTTGGGGTCTCTGAGATGTTCTTATAAAAATACCTGATGTTACCTAATGAAAAAAATATATATTACCATACTTTCCCCAGAAAATGTTTCCTCCTACATCAAGAGTTTCTGTGGCTACTGTGCCAAAAGTAATCTGCAAAAAATAAACACAATAAAAATGTATTATCCTCTCTACTTAAATGAATCCCAAGAACAATTCACTGGTACCATATGGGTCACTTTACTGGTGTGGGCAGTGATTTTACTTTGGTTTCAGTCAACTTACTTTATATGGGGTTCCATTCCAGGTCCTTCCTCAGGTCCCCCAGTGCAGAGATGGCTGCTTGAATGAGCTCAGGCAAAATTGCCTCATGCTCTTAACATAAAGAGCCAATTCAATTTTCCATTTGAAGATTATCATCCTGAGGTCATTCATAAACTTAATTGAATCATCATGTAGACTTCATTACATAGGCATGCCTGATTAAATCATTGGCCACTGGTGATCAATTCAACCTCCAGCCCCTCCTGTAATTCATAAACCACCAAAAATACCTGAGAATTTTAAAAATTAGGTTTTCTCCTATAATATTTGGAAGAAAAGCTAAAGGTATATGTAGGTCACTTAATCACTGAGTATCTTTGCCTGTAGGCCTCAGATTGAATATATCAATGTTTTAATCCTTACACTTTGAAGATTTCTGTTCTTCCAGAAGATAGTATTGCAACAACTGCCTTTCATTTCTGTGTGATCTCATTCTGGCACTCTAGAATTGCTTAGAGTCATTTTATTTTTATTTATTTATTTATTTTTTAAAGTTGTCCAAGGTTTATTGAGAATATTACAGCATAGCAAAAGATTCAAACGGCTCCACGCGGTGTTTTGAAATTCATCCCCACTGTGGGCTGAGTGACCTGCAGGTTGGACAGACTGCCAAAGTCCAAGAGCTTCAGCATTTCCTTTGTGTCAGGATCAACCTCAATGATCTCCTGATCCAGGGCCGAGACCTCGGGCACGTAGTTGTCTCTCCTCTCCCTCTCCTCCTCCTGCAGCTTGATGGAGATGCCTCTCACGGGGCCCCTCTGGATCCGCTTCATCAGGTGCGTGACATAGCCCACGATCTTGTTCCGGAGCTTCTTGCTGGGGATTATGGCGATCTCCTCGCACACGCGCTTGTTGGTGTGGAAGTCGTTGCCCAGGCGCGTGTAGTATTTCTCAATGATGACCCGGGCCGCCTTCTTCACGGTCTTGGTGCGAACGCGGCCCATGGTGGCGGGTCCCCGGTGGTGAAAGAGGAAACAGCTGCTTAGAGTCATTTTAGACAGAATTTACTATCACTGTAGATCCAGTTCTATTGAGTGATCAATTCTTTAAAAGAATAAGTTTGGGAGAAGTGTGGAAGAAATGAATACATTTTACAAAATGTTACAATAAATCTCACAACTGACAGTTGACTAGTTGGTGTTTTAAGAATATTTTTAACATTTTGTAATGTGCAGTTAAGGTCCATCTTGGAGCTTGGCTACCAGAGCTAAGTCTTCCCTTATAACTCACCCTTCCTTCCTCCATTTTTTTAAATATATTTTATTGATTTTGTACGGAGAGGAAGGAAGATAGAGTTAGAAACATCGATGAGAGAGAGTCATCGATCAGCTGCCTCTTGCACACACCCCACCGGGGACATGCCCGCAACCAAGATACATGCCCTTGACCGGAGTCAAACCCGGGACCTTTCAGTCCCCAAGCCGATGCTCTATCAATTGAGCCAAACCAGTTTCGGCATCCTCAATTCCTTCTTTCCTTCCTTACTTTTCTCTCACTAAATCAATTTTACATAATTACTATTTCAGTTGAACTAAAGATCAAGTTACCAAAAAATCCAGTCATAGTATCTGTTGACTTTCCCTTGATCCTACAGATTAATGCAGGAGAAATGGACATATTTGTAGCATGGAGTCTTCTGATCAAGCCTTTTTATATCCTGTTAAGTTTACTATTTTTCTTCATCTAAGTCCAACATACTTTCTATTGTGATTTGCTATTATTGTTTTTATTGAACTTCTTATAATTTTACCTATTATAATTTTGAACTGTTTTTAGCTGGAATATAATACTATTAATTTTTATACATTTCTAAAAATGTATATTTGTACTTATATAAATGTATACATTTTACGAATTTATAAAAATGTAATGTCTGACTTACTGAATGCTCTTCTTATTTCTAATAACTTATAAATTGATTCCCTTAGGTTTTCTAGGTATATTATGTCATCTGCACATAATGATAATTTTGCTAACTCCCTGCAATAGTAAACCTCTTATTTTGTTCTTTTGACTAATTATACTATCAAGAAGTTATTTTTATGAGAAAAACCTGGGACTAGGAAGTCTTCTGAATTGGGGGGAAATAATATATAGGAAAACTATTTTACATATTTTATTATTTAAATTGAGGTGAGATGTGGAATAACATTTCCAAACTATCCTTCCAAATACTTTGAATCAAAACTTGCCACATAAAAAGCTTCCCAGAATTTCAGTTTTTCAAAACATCCCATATCTGCATTGCTTAGAAAGAACTCACCACAGAGCCTGGCTTCCAGACAGCAGCCCTTTTGCCTTACCACTTTAGGCAAAGGTTCAAAGGATACTTTTCATGGGGCTTTAAACAAACTATTTTCTCAAGGAGTTTATTGCATAGTACACTTTGGATCATAAAAACAAGAATCCAACATGTAAAGATAAATAAGACTTCTCTGAAAATCCAGAATACTGACAACAGCACAAAAACAACATAACCGGAGGAGAAGGAAAGACGAGAGACTCAGCTTTCAGAGGAATGTTACATCCTCTGCCAGGCATTGGCTCTGTCCTTTGACAACAGTTGTTAACAATCTCTCGAGCACAGGGAGAGTCAGATTTTTTTACAGAGAAATGCTCATGGGTAGCAATCTGGGAAGGAGAAGCTAGAAACTTGCCTTAACTTAGTACTGTTCCTGTGTGGCAAGCATAATGTTCTTATTTAGATTGCATGTTACACAATAATATAAATAACATGTTTTCTAAAGATGCTTTTACTTATAATTTATAAACCTTTTTCCCCCCCCTTATATATAAACTAGAGGCCTTCACCCTCTCCAATCTGGGAATCCCTCTCACAATCCAGGAATGCTGACTCCCAACTGTTCGCCTGCCTTCCTGATTACCCCTAACAACTCCCCTGCCAGCCTGATTGATGCCTAACTGCTCCCCTGCCAGCCTTTTTGCCCCTAACTGCCCTCCCCTGCACACCTGGTCACCCCTAACTGCCCTCTCTTGCAGGCCTGGTCCCCCCTACTGCTCTTCCCTGCAGGCCTGGGTTCCTCCCAACTGCCCTTGCCTGTAGGCCTGGTGGCCCCCAACTTCCCTCCTCTGCCTGCTTGATCACTCCCAACTGCCCTCCCTTGCAGGCCTTCTTGTGGTGGCCATCTTATGTCCACATTGGGGCAGCCATCTTGTGTGTTGGAGTGATGATCAATCTGCATATTACTCTTTTATTAAATAGGATAGAGGCCTGGTGCACCGGTGGGGGTGGGCTGGTTTGCCCTGAAGGATGTCCCAGATCAGGGTGTGGGGGCTTGGGTGAGGGGGCCTGTGGTGGTTTGCAGGCTGGCCAAGCCCCCTGGAACCCAAGCAGAGGCCCTGGTATCTGGGGTTTATTTACCTTCTATAATTGAAACTTTGTAGCTTAGAGCAGAGCCGAGCCTTCTGCTTGCTCTGTGGTGAAAGCCATTTCTATTGGGATTTATGTATCTTCTATAATTGAAACTATGTAGCCTGGAGTGGAGGCCTGGGCCAGCCAGGGTGTGGGAAAAACTTGGCTTCCTCCATCACCCGGGCAATCCTTGCCTCTTGCTCTTTCCAGCTCCAGGGCTGCCGCCATTTGTTTGGATTTATGTATCTCCTATCATTGAAACTTTGTAGCCTTGAGTGGAGGCCAAGGCTGACAAGGGCAATTCCTCAATGAGAACTGTCTTTTCTTCCTTCAGGCTGATTGTATGGTGACCTGTTAGCAGAGCCTCTTAGGCAAAAAATCAGTGAGAGCTTTGATCAAGTGTGACTAGATGGAATGTATTCAAACTGAGCCTAACTCTTTCTAGAGCTCTGGAAAGAGATGAAATTTTATGGAAACACACACACACACACACACACACACACACACACACACACACCCCTTACAGAGCCTGAGACATTACTGCCCTCTAGTGGCAATAATCTTTATCTGCTTGCAACCAAGAACTTCCTGTCTTCTGTGTCTCAAATTTTTCTGAAATTTTATGATTTTAACTTTGATATGTCTCCTTTGATCCATCATGTCTTCCTTCTACAAGTACATGTCCTTCAGTTCTAGAAAATTTTCTTGAATTATTTCTTTGAAATTTCCTCTGTTCTTTTTGTAATACCTAAACTTTGGGTGTTAGAACTTCTCAATTGATCTTTTAATTTTCCAATCCTTTTCCTCCCTCCCTGGTTTTATTTTGTACTACTTTTTGAGAGGTGATTCTTTTGGCTCCACCAAAATGTCATCTAAACAACCTGTTGATAAAACAAAGCTCAGTTTATTCTTACTGAAGTGAGGGAGCACACTAACTTTGGACAGAATCTCAGTCACCTCTTAAGAGGTGGAAAGGCAAAGCTGAGATATTTATGAGGTCTTGACATCTGGTTTAAGGCAGGTCTTCCAATCTAGTGCTTAATGAGGAATCAACAGGAATGACTTTTGGTGCCTACTAAGGTTTCAATACATGTCACTTCCACCCTTCGGAGTCTCAGTGTTTTTAATTCACCTACAAATGGGGGGGTGGGAGTGGGGAGCCTTCTACTAGATTTCCTTGAAAGCCTGTTTTACCTGTCTGTAAGTCTAGAGCTCAAGGACAGGTGGAGGAAGTGGATGGGAGGATGCACTGCCACAGAAAATAGTCTAACATGAAAGTCAATGAAAGAAAATTCATCAGCAGGGTGGCAGTAAATCAGTAGAAACCATCTCCAGGGAGTGTATGTCAGAGGAGGAGCCAGTATAAAGGCAGAGGTGAAAACAGAGATGCTCCTTTCTCTCTCTCTCTCTCTTTTTTTTTTTTTTAATATATTTTATTGATTTTTTACAGAGAGGAAAGGAGAGGGATAGAGAGCTAGAAACGTCTATGAGAGAGACACATCGACCAGCTGCCTCCTGCACACCCCCCATCGAGGACGTGCCCGCAACCAACGCACATGCCCTTGACCGGAATAGAACCTGGGACGTTTCAGTACGCAGACCGAGGCTCTACCACTGAGCCAAACCGGTTTCGGCGAGATGCTCCTTTCTCACAAGTGGAGGATGTGAGCGATCTGGCGGTAACTTACAGGCCGAATCTGCTGATCGGGCTGCCTAGGTCCAGTGCTCAAAGGAACCAAGGGAAACTCCCAATGTCAGCCTGACTTAGAAGGCCAGCCGCCACGTCCCCCTCAGGTTGGTCTGCAGGCAACTGAGGCGGAAGGGGGGCTAACGTGGTGACCCGCTGGGCGCGGACCGAGCTCTGGCTCCCAAATCTCCCAGGCTTTGCTTTACTGATCCATTTGGGATGAATTCCTAGGGCCTCCCGTACTCCAGCGGGTTGTCCGACTCTTCAATGCCCCGGCTGCTCGCTCCTTCCCTCGTGCCCTGGGTCTCCTCACCTCGCCGCTCCGCTCCCACCCTCCTCCTTCCCTCTTCACATTTCTCCAGACCCTCCTACGCGCCCCCCTTTCTGCCTCCTGGCTTCCTAGTTCTCAGCTCTAATGGTCGTATCTCCCTTCTTTGCCGTTTCACCCCTTTCCCTGGCCTCTTTCCCTCGCCGTTCCCGCGCTCACGCTGCTCTAGCAGCAGAGGTGCGACGACGACCCCGGCAGGACTCAAGCCTGTGGTCCTAGAGGCGCGGAGGCACCGCCCTCACCCCGGTTCTCCCGCCCTCCGGAGGCGGAGGGAGAAAGCTATTGGTCCCCATGGTGCGCCTCGCAGGATTGGCAGCTCTTCCTACCAACCCGAACGTGCATCCGCCTCCCGCCCCTCGCCTGGAAGGACCCCGCCCCCGAGAGTGTCCGTCTTCCGCCTGACCCGTCTGGTCTTCCGCCTGACCCGTCTGGTCCGGGTTCTGCTTCTTCCCACTTTTCAGTCTGTTCTAGCAGCGGGGGCTTTGGATCCCGTAGTTCCTTGCGAGGAGAGCTGCGCCCGGATTTTCTTTAAATAGGAGACCGAATCAGAATCAGAAAGCTGGCCCTTGCTCTTCAAATTCCCTGCTCGTTCACATGTGTTGGCCAATCTTTTAAAGAAGTCCACCAAACTGATCCTTAGCCATGGACTGAGCTCCATGATAATAAATAATAGTAAACACTGTCATAGGTGCTTTATAAGAGAAAGCTCATTTCTCTGTAAGGTAGATGGATATTATCCCCATTTAGGAAACGAAGTTACCAAGAGGTTAAGTATCTTGCTAACGATCCGCTCTTAAAACAGCGGTTCAGCCGTTCAGCGGCGGTTAGGATTAGACGGCGGTTAGGATTAGAACCCAGGGAGTGAGACTTCTCTGAGCCACTCAAACCACCATAATCACTGCCTCCAGAGCGAGGAGGAATTCAGTTTCAAGAAGCAGAGTTCAGTCTTCCACTGAGCCAGGTTTAGAAAACATGGAGAAGGAAGGGTGAGGATGGAGAAGACCAAGAGATTCTTTGCTTTGGCGATGTGTTCTCTGAGCTTGGTGAGTTGAAGATGGGTGATTTCATTAAGTGTGTAATACAGTATGTGGGTATCCTTTCGAAATCATTATGTAAAGCCAACTTTTTTTTTTTAAATATTAAGGGGAAAACACTATTAAATGACCCTTTATTAAAATGGGAAAAAACATGGTTCTTTAATACCAACACATAGTAAATATCTTCAAGGAGCAGGATATCCCTTAGGAGTTTGAAAGTAGAAAGTATTTTGATTCTGTATTAATATTTAAAGAGATGTGTAACAGTTATGCAAATGTAGTGTGGGGGCCATGCCCCTTAAATTTATATGCATCTTTCAAATGACAGAGTAGTCACATAAATCTCAGCTCAAAATTTCCAGAAATAGAGCTTTTCTCCACAAGTACCTTTACTCACCATACCATATGCATACCACCTTTCATCATATTTATAGAATGACTGGCAGGAACAAAAATGCTAAGAGTTTATTTGATATGGTAATATTTATTATTTCCAATCCAAGTTCAGGTAAGTCCCATGGGCAATTTCCAATATTATTCAGTACGTTTTCATTATTAGGATCCAGTGAACTAGCCTAATCATTTTCTATTAAAGATTTTGGTGAGTTGATTGTAGAGCAGGAACTCAACTAGCTTTGCGGACAAAGAACTTCCGGCGTATAAGACGACCCCCTAATTTTACAGTTAAAACAGGTTTAGGCCTATATTTGCTGTATAAGACTACCCTCCACTTCTGAGGCAACATCAGTTCTTTTTTTAAATAGACCACATCTCTGACTCTGGCCAATCTGAGCAGGCTTTTTAGAACACAGTGTAGCTTCGGGTACAGAACATGTATAATTTGCATGCATAAAAAGCCTGCTTGGATTGGCTGAGTTAGAGAGGTGGTTCGAGCAGCCTTGCAGTGATTGATGAGGGATCGAGTTGGAAAATTCATTTAGCGGCATATCCAGACAATTTTCGGGATCGAGTTGGAAAATTTGTTTAGCGGCAAATCGAGACGTTTTTCGGGATATACTCGGCGTATAAGACAACCCCCGATTTTCGGTTGACTTTTTTTCCGTTTCAAAAGTCGTCTTATACACCGGAAAATACGGTAGTCTGAATAAAGAATGGTAAAGAAGTAAACCAGTCTTCCTCACACACAATGGTGTCCTTAAACACAACTTTTCCACTGAGGCACTGGAAAATGTGCCCTTTAGAGAAGCACTGGAATGAAAAAACGAAGGATGACATAGTGGTTCCGGGCAACAAGACTATCAGTATGTTTTGCTAAGTAAGTGGAGGTGAAACCTTCAGCAATGACTAAGTGAATAAAAAATGTATTTTCCCTTTCATACCTCAAATTATACCAGTAAAGAACTCTGTAAAATGTGTTACAGTTAGTTCCTTTCTTTCTTTTCCCATGCTTCATCCTTAACTCTGCACCTGCTGGGAAACTCACTCCCCCGGTTTTGTTGTAATTTAGTTCATGCTTTGTAATTTCTATGGTGGGTCTTCATCCTAAAAGTTAAGTTAGGTATCCTCAGGTCCCTTGACTTTTGTGGGAGAGAAGACCCAGGCTTATTGTCTGGTTGATTGGGTAAAAATAGTCATTCTTTCAGATGCTGGGTGCTAATGCCTTCTTTATGGAGTTTCAGACAAACAGTTAATTGTGGTTCTGAAGGAAGTGAGTATGAAACACTCGTGTTTTGTTCATTTGGGCAGAGTATACATCAGTGATGTGACTACAACTCATTGTAATTAAAAAATTGGTTATTTTATATTATGATTTTACTACCTTTGGCCCTGATGATTACACAGATCCACAACAAAAATAAAGTGTGTGTGTGTGTGTGTGTGTGTGTCTGTGTGTGTGTGTGTGTGTGTGTGTGTGTGTGTGTGTGTGTGTGTGTTTAAGGCCTGGTCAAGATTATTCAGCTCAGAATGGGCCAAAAGGACTTATTTGGAGAACTGGATTGCCTTCCATACTCCAAAAGGTGAAGGACTTAATTCCCGGTCAGAGTACATACCCAGGTTTCAAGTTCATTCCCTGGTTGGGGTGCGTATAAGAGGCAACTGGTCAATATTTTTTCTCATATCCATGTTTCTCCCTTTCTCTCTCTTTTTTTTTTCTCTCCCCCTCCTCTCTCTTTCTCTAAAATAAATAAAATAGTAATAAATAAATATATCCCAACTAGCTTCTTCATCTCTACCTGAGTATTCTGGGTATCCCACAGCTTGTCCACAATTGAATTAACTTATAACTTCCCTCATGCTCCCCCCCACCCAACTACTCCATAATTATCTGAATGAATAGTAAATATCCTTTTAGAATCAAGCCATAATTACAGAACATTCCAGATCCCTTCCTCCCTTTACGTTTCCTTCTGACTTATCTAACTAGTGGTCAGTTGTATTGACTCTACTTGGATCAGTGTATCAGGCATCTCCATACTCATAAAGTTACTACTGGTTGTCAGGTTGCCTAGAAACAGAATCTCAAGAGGATTTAGATTGCATCTGATCTATTGAGGGAGCAAATTTCAAGAGAAACACCGAGGGAGGGAGAGAAACTGACCAAGGAAAGGAAAAGGACCTACCTAACAAAGATGTAGTCTCAGGTAAAGTCTAGCCCAGTCTGGTCCACAGGTAAGGGATCTGAAGCATTAACAACACAGCAGAATTATACCCTTTTGAGGCAAGGGGGCCAATCTCTTGTAATATCACCACCACCCAATAGATATTGACTGAGGGCAGTGGTTGAAGAGGGTGTCATAACTTCCTGGGGAAGGTGGCCACAGTCAATGGTGGGTAATTCACTGGAGAAAGGGGCACCTGTGAGCCATTCACAGCACCCACAGTCACTGCTGGAGATGAGAGCTGGGCTCCAGCCTGGTGAAAGATCTGGGCAGGAAAAAAAAAAAAAAAAAAAAGCCGAGACCTGGTTTGGCTCAGTGGATAGGGCGTCGGTCTGCGACTGAAAGGTCCCGGGTTCAATTCCAGTCAAGGGCAGGTACCTTGGTTGCGGGCACATCCCCAGTGAGGGTGGTGCAAGAGGCAGCTGATCGATGATTCTCTCTCATCTGTGTTTCTAACTCTCTTCCTCTCTGTAAAAAATCAATAAAATATATTACAAAAAAAAAAAAAAAAGATCTGGGCAGGGCAGCTCTCATACTACTGTAGCAGACTTCTTGATGGAATCCCTACCTCTAGTCTCAACCACCTCTAATTCACCATCCACACTGCAACCAAGATGATCTTTCCAAAAAGAAAATATGATCATTCATCTCACAAAATTAGAGAAAAAAAGCTAAACTCCTTTCCAGCTTTATTTCCTATAACTCTCTTTACCCAGTTACACTTCATGACTATCTCATATTCACACACATGTAAGTACATGACTGCCCTGACCAGTATAGCTCAATTAATTATAATATTGTCCTATACACCAAAAAGACCTGGGTTTGATTTTGATCAGGGCACATACACAGATTGTGGGTTAAATCCCCAGTTGGGGCATGTGTGGGAGGCAATTGATCAATGTTTAACTCTTACATCAATGTCTCTCTCTCTCTCTTCCACTTTCTCTCTCTCTCTCTCTCTCTCTCTCTCTCTCTCTCTCTCTCAAATCAATAAAAGCATGTCTTCAGGTGCAGATTAATAATGATAACAAGTGCATTACTTACACACATGCACACACTCACCTTTGCTCTAATAATATCAAACTCACTTCATATTCTCTCATGTTGCCATGCTTTTACACTGCTGCTCACTCTACCCGGGACATCTTTCTCACTCCCTGCTCCCACTTATCTGAGAAATTCCTGTTCCTTCGATAGAAAGTGCATCATCATCACCTAGAAGGAGCTTTCCCTGATTTCAGCACATGTCACATTGTATTATAATTGTGTAACTTAAGCACATGTTTCTACAATTAAACAGTAAGCTAGCTCCTCATTTTATCTCGAGACTGGCTTGGAGGCCAGTTGGCTTCTTTCTGTCTCTGTCTCTTGTTGGTTAAGTTTTATTTCACCCTGGATATTAATTCACCACATTTATAGGTTATATGACCTAGTCCCTCCAGGCAGCTTTGTGGGAAGCTAGAGCCTCTGTATTCCATTCTAGTCAATTTTCAGGTGCTTCAGTCCTTCTGCCTCGTCAGTACTACATGTGGGGGCCCCTCAGTTTGTGGGGGCCATATTGCAACAGAGGCTGTGGCTTTTTGACTAAAAGACACTTCATAGAGTTTTTGTGAGGACTCAGTCAAGTAGTACCCAGTCCCTGGCATTTAGGAAGTACTTAGCAAATGTTAGCTATTATTAGCAATAGTAATTAAGTGAAATTTTTGTGTGTGATTATTATGTGACATGGCTGTTAGGAGCATTTTCTCCATTCCTTCTGAGCCTTTGTTAAACACTGCAGTTTCAGTCAGCACTCTGATACACAGCCAGACACATCTCAGTGGTTCAACAATGCCATGGGCTGTGGTCCATCCAAAGCAGCGGGAGCAGGAGTGGGGATGAGGCATCCAGGCAGTCAAATGGTTTTGCAACAGATTCACAATGGTTGTGGCCACCAGCCAAGCAGCACACAGCTATGCATTGAAGCTGATTATTTTGACTTTACAAAAATATGACTAGTGATAATGCTTTCCATGTATAGCCACCTTAAAATATTCTTTTAAACATTTGACTTGTCTCTGAAATCCACTAAGAAAATGATTGACATTGTTTTTTTTTATTCTATAAATTATAGCTATGTAGCTGAGGGATTATTTTCCTGTTCACAGAGTCGTAGATTTGCTTCTGAAACCATGAATACAGTAACTCTCAAATGTCAAATACCTGAAGGCTAATATTTTCCTTGGGAAACGTGCTACATCATCCTCTGAGCTAGGTTAATCATAAATAAACATCCTTCATTTAATGAATAATTCAAATCTTAGTCTTGTCACCATGGAAAAGAGGGCTCCCTCCTCCATTTTTCTCGGTGAGGCACTCAGTGCTACAGACATAATGTTTACTTCCCTTGAGGGTACAATAGCTCTTGACAAGTGGAAATATTATTTCAGCCAAGAAATTGCTGTTCTGTGTGATAAAAACAGTTTCAATATTCTGTTTTGATTCCTGCTTAAAATACATTGAGAGGATTTTTACAGTCAGGGTAAATCTATATACTGATAAATGTAATAGACATGAGCCTTGAGACTGAAAAAGTGAATTTGGGACTTTGAAAAATATACCTTTTGCTTTTCTGGAAGCAAGAGTTAAGTTTTAAAAAATAAAACTAGTAGAAGTTATTCAGTCTAATGAAAAATATAAGCTGTAACATGGGTGGTTTCTAATAAATTTTCTAAATCATGCTTTTCTTGTCTGTGACAAATGTTCATCATAAGAGTCTGATCTTTGCATTAAAACCATTTGATGACCTAATTGTCCTTCTTCCCAGATCAGATCACCCCCAATTACCTGAATATAGATTTGGCTCTGTTAGTTCTGATCTTTGGACTTGTACCTTAAACATGGCATGGGCACCTGTCTAAATGCCTCAGGCCACCCCCAACAACTACCAGCCAGACCTAATCCAGCCTGTAGCCCCACCCTTCTGAGACTACCTGTGGTCCCGGGACATGTTCAGCAACATGGAGCCAGGTGTCATCAAAGTTGCAAAGAAATATAAGAAATGTGGTAGAGCCGAAACCAGTTTAGCTCAGTGGACAGAATGTCGGCCTGCAGACTCAAGGGTCCCGGGTTCTATTCCAGTCAAGGGCATGTACATTGGTTGCGGGCACATCCCCAGTAGGGGGTGTGCAAGAGGCAGCTGATCGATGACTCTTTCTCATCGATGTTTCTAACTTTATCTCTCTCCCTTCCTCTCTGTAAAAATATCAATAAAATATATTTTTTTTAAAAAGTAAAAAGAAAAGAAATGTGGTAGAGTTATGCAGAAAGTATTGGACTTAAATTGGGATATATGCAAAAGAAAGCCAGGGAACCAAGGAGAGAAGAGAACATCCCTTAAGCATCTCTATATTCCAAGTGCTTTACAATTAAGACATTTAATCTCTACTACCCTTTAATGAAGCCATTATTATCTTAATTTCTATAACTGTGACAATAGAGGCTCCAAGAGGTTAGGTACCTTTTTCAAAGTCACTTAGGTTTCAATTTCTTAGGAAAAGTCTGTGGGGTAATTACATACATGGGTGGGTGCATGAGACAGTGGTAAGAAAGAGATTGGAAAACTAGATTTCACCCAGATAATAGAAAGCCCTATTAAGCCCTGTCCTTTTCACGTAGCCTGGCTTATGTCTTTGTTATCTCTGTAACCAAGGACAAGTATACTTCTCTCCACCTGAATTTCCTTGTCATTAAAATGGAGGGCAGGGGGACTGATTTCATCAGACCTACCACAAAAAGTTCTGTTAAAACTAAAGGAGACAAACTCTCCTGGATGTCGTGTGGGACAGTCAGAATAGCTGGGAGCTTGTAGTCAAAGGAAAGAGGCAGGTGGGAGGAGCCAGAAGAAAGAGGTGGCCAGAAAAAGGTCCAGAGAGTGGCCACAGAGGGGCCTCGTTTTAGTATCCGGGGCCTCATCCTCTGTGACAGTTTCCTATGAGCCTCGCTCAGCATGGCCAGGGTGATCCTGAGGGGTGGGGGTGGAGGGGAAGTGAAGGATTAAAGAAGACAGACAAGAGAATAAAGCTGGGGCTAGATAGGACATTGTTCTCAGATGGAGAGACAGTGCAACAGCCTGCAAGCCGAGTCTTTATTTTATAGCCAGATTCCATGAGGCAAAGTAAGGGCATGGTCAAGATGTTTACAATGTTCTCGAGGGTTTCGAATCTGCTCAATTACATGCACCTGGCCGCTATCAAGCTTTGTTTTGACAGCACTTGCTGCACCTCCTGCAGCCTGTATCACTTAGCCACCTGGGACCACAGGTTTGGACCATAAAGTAAAGGTTACAACTATAGCCTTTGGCTATACTTGTTCTGGGAAGGCTTTGCCTTCCAGGCTGGGACTTGCACGTGACTTTGCCATGAGAGGACCGTGCCCTCTCATTAGTCTGAGGCTTGAACCTGTCCAAACATTGTAGCCGCTCTCCACATTCCTATAAAGCAGTGGTTCTCAACCTTTCTAATGCTGCACCCCTTTAATACAGTTCCTCATATTGGTGACCCCCAACCATAACACTATTTTCGTTGCTACTTCAGAAATGTAATTTTGCTACTGTTAATGAATCGTAATGTAAATATCTGTGTTTTCTTAGGCGACCCTGCTAGTGGTTCTCAACCTGTGGGTGTTGACCCACAGGTTGAGAACTGCTGCTGTAGAGCCTAAGACCATTGGAAAACACAGATATTTACATTACGATTCATAACAGTAACAAAATTACAGTTATGAAGTAGCAACGAAAATAATTTTATGTTTGGGGGTCACCACAACATGAGAAACTGTATTAAAAGGTCTCGGCATTAGAAAGGTTGAGAACCACTGCTATAAAGGGTCATATAGTAAATGTTTGCAGCTTTGCGTGGTCTCTATTGCACAACTTCACTATGCCCCAAGCAGTCACAGACAGTAGGTAAATGAGTGGGCATTATGGGGTGCCAATAAAACTATTTATGGGCATTGGGGGAAGGGAGAGACCAACAAATACTAAAAAAATTTGTTAGTTCCAATGAATTAATGTAAAGAAGACATTCATGCCATGCAACTTCAATTCATTTTTTTATTGTTTCTAGTTGCAATAATGTGCAATCCAGCTGGGAGGCAATATCATAAACACAACCTATTTAGAATAACCACAGAAATGTAATCCAAGGTTTAGCTGTCTTGATGTCCCAAAGTCCTTTAGCCTACTGGAGAATCCCTCATCCTTTAAGATTTAATAGATATGGTCTTAAACATCCACCCTATATCAAATGAGAAGAGCACAGTATTGTCTCCAATATTTCTAAGGTTTCTTGGACACTTTACCTCTTGCCTTATAATCTATGACTCTATTTTTACTCCTGCTGACTGCTTTGTCTCTGCTGACTGATCCATTTACAACATACCATCTACATTGAACACCACCTAGTTTCTTGAGTTCTTCAAAATACTACTGGCACTAGATCATCTGTAGAGCAGAATTTTACTGAAGATTTGAGGGCAAAACTAGTGGGGTTACAGTAGGTTAATGTTAGGTATCCCTGTTCTTAAAATCAATCAGTTCAACTTAATGGCAAGCGAGATGATTGCACTCAACAGATCTTTACCTGATGTTAGGCTAGAAGGGTGTAAAACAAAGGTGTATACAGATAATCTTCCTACAACAAGTGTGGTGATTGTTTTCCACAATGAGGCCTGGAGCACACTTCTGCGATAGTGTCATAAATCCATAGTGTCATAAATCGCTCACCAAGACACATGCTAGAAGAAATTGTTCTAGTAGATGATGCCAGTAAAAGAGACTTTTTGAAAAGACCTCCGGAGAGTTCATGAAAAAATTAAAAGTGCCAGTTCATGTAATTCGAATGGAACAACGTTCTGGATTGATTAGAGCCAGGTTAAAAGGAGCCGCAGTGTCCAAAGGCCAAGTGATCACGTTCTTAGATGCTCACTGTGAGTGCACAATGGGGTGGCTGGAGCCTCTCTTAGCCAGGATCAAACAGGACAGGAAAACGGTGGTCTGTCCCATCATCGATGTGATCAGTAATGATACTTTTGAGTACATGGCGGGTTCTGATATGACCTATGGGGGATTCAATTGGAAGCTCAGTTTTGGCTGGTACCCTGTTCCCCAGAGTGAAATGGACAGAAGGAAAGGTGACCGGACTCTTCCTGTCAGAACGCCTACCATGGCTGGAGGCCTGTTTTCAATAGACAGAGATTACTTCCAGGAGATTAGGACATACGATGCTAGAATGGATATCTGGGGAGGAGAAAACCTAGAAATTTCCTTTAGGATTTGGCAATGGGGAGGCACCCTGGAGATCGTTACTTGCTCACATGTTGGACATGTGTTTCGGAAAGCGACATCTTACACGTTTCCGGGAGGCACAGGACAGATTATCAATAAAAATAACAGACGCCTCACAGAAGTGTGGATGGATGAATTCAAGAATTTCTTCTATATAATTTCTCCAGGTGTTACGAAGGTAGATTATGGAGATATAACATCAAGACTTGGTCTAAGACACAAACTCCAGTGCAAACCTTTCTCTTGGTACCTAGAGAATATTTATCCTGATTCGCAGATTCCACGTCACTATTTCTCTTTGGGAGAGATACACAATGTGGAAACAAATCAATGTCTTGATAACATGGCTAGAAAAGAGAATGAAAAAGTTGGAATCTTTAACTGTCATGGTATGGGAGGTAATCAGGTTTTCTCTTACACTACCAACAAAGAAATTAGGACGAATGACCTTTGCTTGGATGTCTCCAAACTCAACAGCCCAGTCACAATGCTCAAATGCCATCACCTAAAAGGCAACCAACTTTGGGAGTATGATCCCCTGAAACTGACCCTGCAGCATGTGAACAGCAACCAGTGCCTGGACAAAGCCATGGAGGAGGACAGCCAGGTGCCCAGCATCAGAGACTGCAGCGGAGCCCGGTCCCAGCAGTGGCTTCTCCGCAATGTCACCCTTCCGGAAATATTTTGAGACCAAATTCACACACAGAAACAATAAGGGTTGACTGGGCTACCTCAGCACACATTTATGCCACATTCTTAAGTAGCAAAAAGGGGACAGTGCTCCCTCCTGCAGGTGGGGGTTCTCAGCCAATAAGATTAGACTCACTCCTCTCGTGCTGTGAACCAGCCTCCTGCCACATAGCGAGACTGGGCACACTGTTGTTTACAAGATCAAAGAGGCTTTTGTCAAGAGTCATTGTAAAGACTATTCCGACAGTGAAACAATCAACATGTGCTTCCGGAAAGCTGCACCTCTGAGGGTCTGCTCACACAGCAGTGATTTCCATTGGAAATGCTGTCACGATAAAGAATTCCCAAGACAGAACTGGTAGCCAGTATATATATATGTGTGTGTGTGTGTGTGTGTGTGTGTGTGTGTGTGTGTATTTTTAAATATATATATTTTATTGATTTTGTACAGAGAGGAAGGGAGAGAGGTAGAGAGTTAGAAACATCCATGAGAGAGAGTCATTGATCAGCTGCCTCTTGCACACCCCCTACTGGGGATATGCCCGCAACCAAGGTACGTGCCCTTGACCAGAATCGAACCAGGGACCCTTCAGTCCCCAAGCCAACGCTCTATCCACTGAGCCAAACCGGTCTTGGCCAGTATATTAAAGATTGTTATAAAAATATATGAAAAGAACTGGAACCAGATTCAGAATCATGAAAACAACATTTTTACAAAAAAATAAACTATATTAAACAGGGTTTAAAGGAAATTAGAACTATAAGAAGTACAATTTGTTATAGTATAGTATCAAATTTCTATACAGATTTTATACCTCGGTGGGGAAAAACAACTGATTCCAGTGACGTTCATTTTGTTTTCATCTGTGATAGTCGTGGATGCTTTTTTATTTCTCCTTGGGGTGCTGAAATTGAGCTGGGGAAAAAGGCTCTTTGAAAGTAGTTTTAATTGCTTTCTATGATTTTTAAAATATGGTTTGTGTGCTGTTGGAATTGTAATTTTATTTTTATTTATTTATTTATTTATTTTTTCTTAAATATATTTTGGGATTCATTTTGCTTGGGACTCTGCAAGCATCTTGGATTTGTGTGGGTTTTTTCTTCTCTATCACAGGAAAGTTTTCTGTCATTATTTCTTGAAATACTTTTTCCATGTCTACCTCAGTTTCCTTTCCTTCTGGAACCCCTATTATTCGAATATTATTTTGTTTTGTATTGTCCCAAAGCTCCCGTAGGCTCTCCTCCTGCTTTTTAATCTTTTTTTCTAGAAGCTGCTCTACTTGGGTATTTTTTTTTCATCTTGTCTTCTAGCTCACTGATGCGGTCCTCTGCTTCATCTAGTCTACTCTTGATGCTTTCTATTGAGTTCTTCATGGTAGCGATGTCATTTTTCATTTCTTCTTGGTTCTTCTTCAATTCCTCTTGATTCTTCTTCAATTCCTCATGGTTCTTCCTCATTTCTTCTTGGTTATTGTCAAATTTCTCTTCCATTCTTTTTAGCCATCCTATGATCATTATTCTGAATTCTTGCTCTGGTAGGTTGCTTGCCTCTGACTCATTTACTTCCTTTTCTGGTGATGCCTGCTTTTCTTTCATGTGCGGGCTATTTTTTGGTCTCCCCATGGCCTCTCTTTTCAGGGTGTCTGGTTATGTGGTGTTCCTTCTCCTGCATTGATTTAAATGTACAAAATACAACCCTTTCCGTGGATGATTGAAGAACTCCCTTGAATCCACGTGTTCATGCCGATTGGGGCGTCACAGCTGCTCGATGGACTCCTCTGCTGTGGGTTTTCTAGGCCTCAGAGAAGATCCTCCTTTCCTAGTAAGATGGTGTAGCCTTCTCTCCGAGCCGCAGCTCAGGGAGAGCCGCCGCGGCAGTGCTGGCCGCTTGGTCAGGAAATCCTGTCCAGCGGACCCTTCCTTACCTTCCTTGAGAGTTCCGCTGCCCCTTAGCTGCCGATCAATCTTCCCTGAGCAACTCAGATGCAGCTTTTATCTGTTCTGGGACCGAAGTCAGAACAAGTCCGTCTGTTCGGTCACCATCTTGTCTCCACCCTCCATTTTCTTTTTCTGGAATTGTAATTTTTAATTGCCTTCCAAAAATGGAAGCCTCTGGGCATTGAGATTTCAAGTATAACCCTTTGCCCCAGAAAGCCAGTCGGGTAATTATGACAATGATATTGCTGATGTCAGTGGCTTTACATAATGCTCCAGAATTTCACAGTTTATTTGTGTCAGGAGTTGAAATCAGAAAGGGACTTGGCCTGGGGAGAAGAGCTGGGCAAAGACAGTTTCAGAGCAAAGATGTACTGATTCCATGTTTTCCAAAAGTGTTTCAGTGCAAGAACCGTTTTCCAAGGAGGCGGCTCTGCAGAGCCTTCCATGGGAAGGGCTGTCACAGGCTGCTCTGTTGAAGTGTCTGAGCCTGCCTGTCCTGTGTCCCCAGCCCACAGGGGACAACTGGGTGGCCACATAGAACCCCAGCGGACACAGTTGGAGAAGCACTGACTGTGCTCAGCCCTCATTTACAGGGGACACCCTGAGGCCCAGAGAGGTGGTGGGTGTGATGAAGGCGCACACCTGGGATGGAGGCTGGGAGTGCTCCTCAGCCCTGGGCCCTGTGGCTCTCCACCTGCAGACTGACCTCCTGGACAGAGCAGCTGCAGGCGGAGCAGGAGGAGCTGCTCACCAAGATCGAAGATCTGCAGGCCTCCGTAGAGAACGAGCAGGAGAATTTTCAGATCTTCCAGAACATGTACTACAAGATGATGGCAGAGCAACGGTCTAAGGAAATCAATCTGCCAAAGCTCAGTGCCCAGTGCAAGGTGAGGCCTGGGGCTGGTGGGCCTCAGGACACCGGGCCTGAGCCCTGTGCTGACAGGCGGGGGCTCAGCCAGGTCCGCATGGGTCCTCATTGGCATCTGTGCCCAAACACTGTGTGTGAATGTCACCCAGAGGCCGGGAGGCAGCCAAAGGCGTTTAACGGGCACAAGCACCTTGGCTGGTGGGGATGTGTCAGAAAAGACCTTTCACAGGACCTTTGCTGTTTTCTTTTTTTAAGCACATTTTTTTTTTTTTTTTAATTTGAGAGAAAACAAGGGAGAGGGAGAAAGAGAAACATCAATGATGACAGGGAAGCATCATTCAGCTGCCTTCTACACCACCCCCGCGGGGGATACTGCCCGCAACCTGGGCATATGCTCTTGATCGGAAAGGAACCCAGGGTCCTTTAGTCAGAGGTCCGATGCTCTATCCATTTCACTAAACTGGTTAGGGCCTGACCTTTGCTTTTTCAGGGTCAGGGCGGTGCATGGAAATAGCCAAGTGCCGTTTTCTCTGTCCTCTGGGCTGAGCTCTGTGCTCTGTGCTCCCGTGTCATCACATTGAATTCTCGAGATGCCTTTGTGAGCTGGGGGGCCCGTCCTCAGACCTCTGAGGCAGTGGGTCTGGACTCCGTTTGATTGAAGCCAAAGCTTGGGCTTTCCTGCCCCTCCCACCGGGTGATATTCAGGATCAGGAGTTGAACCACCTCAGCCCGAAATTCCTATCCAGCCCGTCATTTGTTTTATTGATGTCAGAGGGAGGAAGGGAGAGGGTGAGAGGAATGGAAACATCAGTGATGAGAGAGAATCTGTGATGGCTTCCTCCTGCATGCCCCCTCCTGGGGATCAACCGCTCCTCCTGGGCATGTTGCTTGAATAGGCATCTCACCAGTGAACTTCTGGTGCCTGGGAGGCCGCTCCACCCACTGACCCACACCTGCCGGGCAGCTTATTAATGAGATCGTTTACGTTTCTTTTGAAAATGGCTGTGAAATCCCCAGAACCTGCTGTACATTTTGCACTTAGGGTGCCTCTCAGCTCAGACTGGCTGCGTTTCAGTGCTCAACGGCCACATGTGGGCAGTGGCTGCCTGATTAGCCGGTGCCCTTGGGCCTCCCCATGTCATTGGCTGTGTTGGTCCTGCCAACGTGTGTGGCTCCTACCAAAAAGGCTCTCTTGTGCACGTGGCCTTTCTTCTCTAGGAGCAATTTCCCAGCAGTGGAGCCACAGGGACCGTGGTGGGGGACACATTGTTGATCTCTGTTTCAGTCGCTCACCCTCTTGACTAAATACATGGAGGAGGAGAGCAGGCAACTGTGGAGTCAAATTAACATGGTGAAACAGCTGAGCAAGACTCTCCTGGAAGAGCATGGGGGGACCTGGCCTCGGAATAAGTAACGGGGTGGGGTGACCGACGCCTGTCCCCACGGCTGCGGGCTTCCCGCTCCACGCCCAGCCTCCACATTCAGGGCAGAGAGCCCCCTGGCGCACTTCCGTGCCCAGGGCAGGGCAAGGGAACAGACCATCTTCCCAGTGCCCCCGCCTCTCCTTTCCCAGGAATGGTCTAGATTTTTGCAAGGAGGGGTGATTGCATTTTGCTGGCTTCCAAGACATGGCCCACTGCCGGCCCCTTCTTCCTCTGCTTTTGAGTTAAGCTCCGTTTAAAAAATATGAGAGGTGAAGAGAGGCACCTAGGGGAGAGATCCAGGTTCGCGGGATGAGCTCTTTCTGTGTCTGACTTCCCCTGAATGATCTGGAGAGGGGGTTGTGGGTGCGCCGTGATTGTCCTCCCTCTGCTGACATGACACGGACCTGACTGTGGTATAGGCAATGCGAGGGTCACAGGACTTGTGACCCGGTGGCCACGCACCAGCAGGGGTGATGGGATGTGAGCAGTGTGTGCACAGCAGACAGATGGTGAGGAGCTCCATGGAGGTGTAGAAGGAAGCGTGGTGGTGAGCATCGGGGTTCTGCTGCTGACCTGGATGGAGCCAGGGCCACCCAGTGGGGCGGGACGTTGGGGGTGGGGGGGGAGGCCGAAGATGGAGCAGGGGTGGTCTGCGTGCAGGGAAGGCGCACGCAGTGGCAGGAGGGAAGGCTGGAGCAGGGGGCACTGAGATGTGGAAGGCGTCCATGCCTCGCTAAGGAGTGGGATTCACTAGGAGTGAGTGTTTATGGGAGGCTGGTCTAGAGACCGAGGGAGCTGCCTGAAATGAGGCAGGAGGGAGCGGCTCGGTGCTGGAAACCTGGTGGTTGGAAGTCAAGTAACCCGAGAGGCATCTGGTGGGCCCAGGGTGGCCTTCACCCCTCGGTCCTAGTGCTGCTGGACTGTCCTTCCTTGTGGTGGGGTATGGCTGGCCCTGAGGGACAGGAACAAGGTCACAGTGACCACAGGGTCCTGTCCCAGCACCCCGGGGTCAGGGTGCTCCTTCACCATTCTCCCGGATTCTTCTGCTCAGCTCCAGCCGGCTTGCCACCCACTCAGGATGGCTTACCTGGAAAGCCACATTGTAGTTTGGGGCAGAAATGACTGTGGCCTGAGTTGGCTCTCTATAACGCAGTGGGTACAAATGACCAGCGGAGGTTGGGCAGGTGCCAACTAGAAGCGTCGGGCTTTGGTACCCAGGGGATGATGTGATGATTTGCATTAGACAGTGTCTGTAGGAGGCCAGGGAGTTGGCTGGCTTCCTGAGCTGCTCCGAGGGGAGTCCTCAAAGCCCAGGGAGGGTTGCAGGGTCTGCGCTCCGTGAGATTGTGCGTCTAGTGGTGGGGGTAGGTCAAAGCAGACAGGGAAGCGCTCTAGCATAAGGCCGAGGAGCACGACTGTGGGAGGAGAAGAACACAGACTAGAAGAGCAGATGCTGAGCCAAGGGCGCTGGGAATCCAGCGGGTTCCATGGGCCTAGGCCTAGCGGTTTGTGAGTCATCACTTTTCACTCTGCCTACTTTATGGTGAGCTCTCGGAAAAGCCCCGGATTAGGAGGGACCTGAACAGCCTTTTGGCCGAAGGAGCTTGAGCTGCTGCCTCAATCCGGGGGACTCATTTTCCAGCAAGGAAACCAGGGTGTGAGCTGTCAAAGCCCACGGATTTGTGATCCTGAGTTTCACATGGTTCGAGCCTTGCTCTCTTGAGATGAGGTACAGCCTGATTTTTGGTGCTTTAGCAGGTCTCCTCGCGTGTTAGGTTCCCAGGCCCACGCCACATGCTTCCATCTTCATATCCCCACGTGGCGAGCATGACGGTCCTGAGCTTCGTGATGTCTGAATCCCAGGGAAATGCCGGCCCTTGTGAACCAGGACCCAGCCTGTGCTGATAAGTCAGTTTACACATTTCATGTAAAATCAGATCTTCTTATCTTTCTTTGCTGTTTCCAGAGGCACATTGAAGACCATGCTTACAGGAACTGCGGAGGAGGACGACGACGACTTAATGACAGAAGCAAAAGAGGCCCAAGATCCTGCTGCCGGGATGTGAGTTGTTCTGAGCGGCAGTGACTTAGACACGGAACAGAAAGGTGCTCTGTCACGAGTGAGGAAAGCCACCTGGAGCAGGGGCCAGTTCGGTGGGCCCACACCACTTGCTTCCATCTGCGTATTTTCACGTGGCGAGCATGACAGTCATGAGCTCCGTGATGTCTGAGTCCCAGGGAAATGCCGGCCCTTGTGAACCAGGACCCAGCCTGTGCTGATAAGTCAGTTTACACATTTCATGTAAAACCAGATCTTCTTCTCTTTCTTCGCCATTTACAGAGGCACATTGAAGACCATGCCTACAGGAAATGCGGAGGAGGACGACAACGACTTAAATGCCTTTGAGAAGTCCTCACTGGCCATCTCGTCACAAGCAGCCATAGTTCAGCATCATTTTGCTCCATTTTTTTCTTTCTTTTGCCTTTCTATTTTCTACCTGCTTCTTATAAGCACCACTCCATCCCTATTATACTTATGTAACAATAATAACTGACTAAATGCTTACTTTATATCAGGCATTATAAAAGCTTTTATGGATGTGCTTTCACTTGGCAGACATTTTCCCTACGTTGGTTTTGCCCCAAGTGTAGGACCAAACCTTGGAGCTTCATCTTTTTTAGTCCTCAAATAAACATTTCTTTTATTTAATATTCATTCATTTATTTATTTAGGCTAGGCAGTGCTAGCTCCTGGGCTTTGGCAGCAAACAGACTTGGTCTCTTTTCTCCTGGAACTCCACATTCAGGGCTGATAAAATTAACTTGTTAAATAAAGTCATTTCTGTCTTTGAGGGAATTTCCAGAGTTTATAACTATTTTTATGCTTGCTTCAATAAAAGACAACAATAAGACAAACAGCAAAATAAAACAAAAATATAAGATGCCACACAGCAGGACATGATGGCACAGGTACTTCAGACAGTGTAAATATGTTAGAAGCTGAAGAGACCACTTGTATTAAACCAGTGGGCCTTGAGGCACTGGATCAGATGTAGGCAGGGAAGACTGAAGTCGTATGAGAATAAACATAGTGGTTATGAGCAAGGCCTTCGGAGTTAGATAGATCCTGGGCTCAGATCCCAGCTCTGTCACTTAGCATGTGACTCTAGGGAGCAATTTATAATCTCTCTAAGCCTATATTTCCTCACCTGGAAAGCTGGGATAGTAATAGTGCCTTCCTCCAAGGGTGGTTGTAGGGATTAAATGGGGGAAGAAAGCAAACATGTGAATCTCAATAAGTAAGCAATGCCAGAAGTGTGATAAGTACCAAGCGGAAGTTCATGTATAAAGGGGGAGACTCTCTGAGGTCCTTACACTTTAACTACTTGTGAAAAGAATATCTTTGGAGACCTTACCATTTCCACAATGTGGTTTTTTCATGTACATTCAAGTTTTCTAGCAATTTGTAAGGTAGATATAACTACCACCACCTTCATTATTCAGAAGTGGATATTGAACTTCAGAGAGATTAAGAATTTTCACGTGGCTTCAAAGGAAATCTGGCCAAAACTTTGAATCCAGATCTTCTGGCTCCTAATCTTTTTATTTCTGTCTTAGAAGTAAATTATTCTCACAGAGGTGATAACCTGGCTTGACAACCAATAGCTTAGGCAAGAACTTTCACCAAGAGTAGATCGGGCATCTAAAGCTAATTCAGAAGTGGGAGTCAAACACAAAATTTGTGTACCTCAGGCCTCTAGAAATAATTGGCCAAATATAAGTTGATAGAAATGTGCACTAATATGGAAAAAATAACGTAGGTACCTCCTTACATGGAATACCATGGAGCCAATAGAATGAATGAGATACATCTATATGTACTGGCCTAGAAAGACTTCCACGCACCTTAAACAAAAGGGCAGACTGTGGAACAATATCCACTAGAGAGATGTTATAGGTAGTGTTTCAGAGAACAGACTTGACCCACTAAGTGATTCAGTCCTCACCACGTGGTCCCTTTTCCACACTATTACTCCCACAGCCTCCTTTCTCAACTCCCATTTTTCTTGGTCCTCATTATCTTTTCTCTTACCCACTCTCTCATCCAGTTTCCTCTCCTCTCCGCCTGCGGCTCCTATACCAGGAACCCTAGGAGCTCTTGTTTGTGGAAGCCAAGCACATGTGCTTCATAGACCAGGGAGTGTTTGCCCTGCCCCAGGATGAGTCCGAGAGAGTCATTGATCCCTGCTGCGCGCCTCCGGTGCCTGCACACTACCCTGGCTGCCCAGCCCATTTCTGCCCAGGTCACCTTGGTGCTCAACTAGGGAAGTTGTTGTTGAGTTTGCTGAGATCACATTCAGTGCCGGGTTTTCCTGTTCGCTTCTCTGGCTGTTGAGACTCCTCTGCAGGTGGCAATCCTGCTGTTTCCGCTCCGCCCTCCTAGTAAGGGAGTTTAAGCCAGATTTGCTTCAACTAGGAAACTGAGAATAAGAAAGCCCGCCCTTTCCCCTGAAAGGAGATAATGAGTTCCCTCCTCTCCGTGCTCCATGCTTCTTGGGTGAACTAAATTGCATACAAAACTCAAGTTGATAGTCGTGAACGAAGCTCCTTAAATAGTAATGATTAGTAGCAGCTAACCCTTACATTGAGCCTATGGCGAGCAGTCAACCTCACAACTTTGCCTATAAGGTAGGTCCATTTATTACCATTTTATTGATGAGGAGCCATGACCCAGAGAAGTTAAGGAATTTGTCCGAGTTCACCCAATGTTCATTTAGTGGCAGAGGCTGAATTTGAACCCAAGTAGACTGGCCGAGTATCCAGTACCACCAAGCACTGCCTTCTTCTGCCTCGCAGGAAGAAACCAGGCTAGGGGGAAAGTCAGTGTGCAGGTCAAGAAGCAGTTTATTGAGGCTTAGTTTCCTTTTACGTCAACTTTGGGAAATAGGAGAGAGATTGGAATGGAGACTGGAAAGAAGACCAAGAGGTTCTGAGCTCAGAAAACTGTGAAGTGGAAGAAGGTAGATTAGTTACAGGAATATATACAAGTATTTACATCCATTCTTAGACATATAAATATAATTTATTGAGGTGAAATTCACATAACATAAAACAAACCCTTTTAAAATGAACAAGTCAATGAACAAGTACATTCATACTGTGTAAGCACCACCTCTACTAATTCCGAAACATTCCCATTACCCTGAAGTAAAACCACATACTCATGAAGTGGCTACTCCCAATTCCCCACTCCCCCCAGCCCCTGGCACCACCAATCTATATTGTCTCTATGGATTAGATGTTCTGAATTTGCATATAAATGGAATCATACAAAATAGAATCATACAATAACAAGCCTTTGTGTCTGGCTTTTTTAACTTAGCATAATGTTTCTAGGTTCCTCTTTATAAGGAGCATATATAGGTACTTCATGCTTTTTGTGGCTGAATAAAATTCCATCATATGTACATAACACAATTTGTTTATCCTTTCAGCCATTGATGGACAGTTGGACTGTTTCCATCTTTTGACTATTATGAATAATGCTACTGTGAACATGTACATATATATACTTGTTTGAATACCTATTTTCAGTTCTTTTGCATCTATACCTAGGAGTGGTTATTGTAGGGACATGATGTAATTCCATGTTTAACTTTTGAGGAACTCTCTACAACTTTTTGAAACTCTTCCTTAATACTATAATACTATTAATACTATAAATAATATTAAGGCATATATTAGATATTTTAAATCAGAGTGTTGAAATTTGGGGCCAGAGAAACTTCGTAGCAATCCTGGCCTCTACTCAGTAGATGTCAGCAGCATCCCCCTCTCTCCCCTCTTTGTGAGAAGTAATAATGTCTCCAGACATTGCCAGATATCCCCTGGGAGGCAAAATTGACATCCTTCCCTCTGAAAATCACTGTTTTAAAGGATTCCCTGTAAACTTGAAACAAATCAAATGCTAAAGCAGAATACTAAAACAAAGTAAGGGCCTTTAAGAAATAGACATTCCACCGAAGCCGGTTTGGCTCAGTGGATGGAGCGTCGGCCTGCGGACTGAGAGGTCCCAGGTTTATAATAATTCCGGTGGAGGGCATGTACCTTGGTTGGTGGCACATTCCCAGTAGGGGATGTGTAGGAGGCAGCTATCGATGTTTCTTTCTCATGGATGTTTTCATCTCTCTATCCCTCTCCCTTCCTCTCTGTAAAAAGTCAATAAAATATATTTAAAAAAAAGAAATAGACATTCCTTTCAAGTTTGCAGACAAGAAATACTTTTTGTTTACTATGTTATGTTAAGGAGGTTGTATGTGTGACAACCAGAAATTTTTTTTTATCATTATATATTCATATAACTTTCATATGCATCATTAAAACCATAAATCTAACTCATCCACGAAACTCCAAGAAATACAGGTTTTCACCACAGTGTGCATTTAATACTAAATCACATTTATAGCAGACTGTATCACAGAATTTTTAAGGTGGCAACTAGAAGGAAGATTTTGCAAGATATTTTTATATGGTAATATTTATTATTTCACATGTAAACTCAGACAGAGCCCATAACGAATTTCCTATTTGGTTTAGCCAAATAATGAAAAGACAAATGCTGATTTTCATTACTGGCATACAGTGAAAACCAAATTATTTTTTCACATGTACTGTTAAAGACATGGTGAGTTGGTTGTTAAAGTGGGAACTCTTGACTACATAAATACCTTTACCATCAAAAGTCTGTCAAGATTAAGACTGTCATGAAAATGGACCAGCCTTAGGCACACACAGCATTGGTGTAGAATTCACAGCAGTTAGCAAGGGCTATGGCACTGAACTCTTTATTTTCCCATGGACCAGAAAAAGAAGGAGCGTTGGTGCCATTCAGAGTACTGAAATGAAAAGCCAGAGAGATACATAGTGGGTCAGATTTTAAAGAAAATTCAACAAGACATATCAATAAGTTCTGGGGGTGGGATGGGGGGAAAGACCTATAAATGGATCCAATTGCAATGACCAATTAAATAGGACATAATTAAGTATATTTTCTCATTCATGCCCAAGATAAGACTTGTATATAAGCATCTATTTCCACCCCTCCTTAGATACATGCTCCCCCCCCCCCCCCCCCCCCCCAGTCCCAGGCAACCACCACTCGACTCTGTTTCTATAGGTTTGGCTTTAAAAACATTTTTTTAATTCTACCTATAAGTGATACCATGCAATATTTGTCTTTGTCAATCTTATTTCACTTTGTTTAATGCTTTTAAAAATACCAGGATTTCTTTCTTTTATAAGGATAAATTTTCTGTATCCATTCATCTGTCAGTGGACACAGAGGTTGTTTTCATACCATGGCTACTGTGAATAATGCTGCAATCAACATGGGAATACAGATAGTGATTTCATTTTCTTTGGATATATACCCAGAAGTGAGATTGCTGGATCATGTGGTAGTTCTATTTTTAATTTATTTGGGAACCTTCATACAAGTAGGGGATTTTAATATTCCCATTTGGTAATGGATAGATCATACAAACAGAAAATCAACAGTGAAACATTGGATTTAAATTATATGATATACTATCAATAGATAGACTACCATACATTTACAGAACAATCCATCCAACACCAGAATACATTCTTCTCAAATTACACATGAAAATTACCTGATAGGTCAGATGCAAGGCAACAGAACAAGTCTTAATAAATTTGGGAAGATTGTATTACTATCTGTTTCTTGTAAGGCTGATCTAGTGATAATGAACTCTATCAACTTTTGCTTGTTTGGAAAACACTATTTCTCCACTTCTGAAAGACAACTCTGCCTGATAAAGTATCCTTGGTTGGCAGTTTTTTAGTTTGAATATATTATCCCACTCCCTTCTGAACTACAAGGTTGCTGGTGAAAAATATGCAAATATGCTTATGAGAATTCCCTTGCACAAAGTGAGTTATTTTTCTTTTGTTGATTTTAAATTCTCTTTGTTTTTAACTTTTAACAATTTAATTATGTGTCTCTGTGTAGGTCTCATTAGTGTCCCGAATGGGGAGGTTTGCAGTCAGCACCTGAATGCAGGCTAATTAGAAGCTGGATCCTTAGATACCAGCTTGGGAAAGTATGCAGTCAAATTCTTTTCAGGGAGAAACTGGAAGATGGGCATTTGTGCCTGCTCCCTCTGTGCTGAACCCTGGGTGTATAGCTATTGAGGGTTGCTTCTGTGCTCATTTAAAAACTTCATCTTTGTTGGCTAGATTTCCCACTGGAAATTGATTTCCAGTGCAAGCCCAGTTTACTGCCAGAGATAGGTGATTTGGGGCCTGTCCCTTAAGTGGCAGCCATAAAATTTGGGGCATTAGATGTGTGTACATGCTCCTTCCAGGGAGATACCAGAAAATTGGTTTTATTGTTGGAGGGAGAAAGTGGGCTCCAAGGAGGATCACAGTCATCCCATAGATACATGCTAATTAGAAGCTAGACACAGGGGACTCCTGAATGCAAGCCACATTGGTTATCAGAACCAGGTGATCTGGGGGCTTGTCCCTTGGGCAGCACCACAAACACTGTGGCACCTAAGTGTATAAAACTCTTCCCAGAGAAATGCTGATGACCTGGTTTCATCACGGAAGCGAGCCTGAGGGAAAAGGTCAGGGAAGTGCCCATGGGCTTGTTTGGGTTCTAGGGAGGATTGCAGTGAGCACTTAGTTACATGCTAATTCGAAGCAACAGACCAGGCTGCTGCTTTAGAAAGTCTGCTGTCAAGCCCTTTCCTGGGAAAGACTGGGAGATGAGCAATTTTGCCAGTTCCCTCTGTACTGAGCCTTGGAGGAGAGCCACAATGAATGCTCACCACCTGTTAAGAACTGCTCTTGGTTTGCTATAGTTCTGGGAGACTCAGAAACCTAAGCCCCATATTATTTCAGAGCTAAGTGTTTGGGGACCTGCCCCTCAGGTGGGGAGCCTTAAAAGTTGGTGCCCTAAATGTGCAAACCCTTCCCTCCTCTGGGAGAAGTTGAGTTGGGAGTCCCCTCAGTTGTATAATTCTGTGCCAGGGGTGGGGTTTATGGTAAGACTGTGTCTTAACCTTTCCTACCCAATTCAATGTGGGTGTTTTCTCAGTTTCCCAATGTGTAGGAGTCACTCAGCTAGTTTCTGGTTCTCTCAAAGGGAATTACTATGAAGCTGTACATTCAAATCTTGGAGGAGGGAAATTCAGGAGCCTCCTCTATCACCATCTTGGTCTGGAGTCACTCAAAACTTATTTAGTATAAACACATTGGACAAAAACATGATCTCTTTTAGAATCTAGACGCTAATGACACTAAGTAAATGACTATAGACAAAAAGTCCATTGCAGCTGTAGAGGCAGAAATGAGCAGGAAAGAGTATTCTGTTCATTTATCAGTGAAGTTCAATGGAAAGATAACTCATTGTAAAACAAAAGTTAGCAGTTTTCACTTTATTCATTTACTTTAGATTGTGCTTACAATGAAATCCACTGGACTGGCACAAGAACATAGGAATCAAACAATATCACTTTTAATTCATTTTTAATAGTACAATAAAGGGATTATTTTTCAAAGATTGTTGGTTGCCTACTCTGATGATAACCTCCAAATACAAGAGGGTAACATCTGTTTACTCAGCATAGTAACTTGTTAAGTAGCCAGCACCCAAACATCTGCATAAATAGTGAACAGATCAACTATTTAATGATAACTTCCAAATATATCTCCCACTCTGATTTCTCTCCTGAACCCCAGATCCTAGCTGACTTGCAAGTAGCATCCATGGTGGTCCCACAGGTACCTCCAAGTCAACATATCCAACTGAATGAAACTAAACCATAATATTTCCCCTTTATTCCCACTCCTGAAACTGGTCCTCCTCTCAGTGGACTAGTGTCATCTCTTTTAGACCCTTTTTCAAAAGCTACAAAGAAGACAATCACTTGAGGCTCCTTTCCCTTTCCTACCCCATCCTTCCCTCCTATCTAGCGATGACCAATCCCATTAATTCTCGTTGGTCCAGTGCATCTTCATTCCCATAACCACTTAGTATCAGCTGTTACCATTTAGTCACTTAGACTATTATATTAATGTGTTTATTGGTCTCCCAGACCTCTAAATGGTTATAAGAATTATCTTTTAAAAAATCTTAACATGACAGTGTTCAGAATTCTGTAAGTCAAGATCTAAATACCTTAGCATTTCATACAAGGCCTTTTAAGATATTTTAGCCTCATCTCCCAGAACTATCTGCATTGTCTTCAGTACTCTCTTCACTCACCCATATATCACTACTGTATATATCTTTTATTTTGGCAGAACTAAACATTCTAGTTCTTCAAATCTTTCTTTCTGTGTATCCTATAACTATTTCTTTTAGCTTATATATGCTCCCTTTTTCCCCCTCCTGGCTTCTTTCAGTATGTTTCTTTATCTCTGATCTTCTGTATTTTGAAAATATGCCTAGGTGTAGTTTTTTGCCATTTATCCTGCTTTGTGTTCTCTGAGGTTCCTGGATCTTTGGCTTGGTGTCTGACATTAATTTGGGAAAATTCTCAGTCATTATTATTTCAAATATTTTTTTCTATTCCTTTCTTCTCAGTTTGTTGGAGCATCATTTCTTATACTGAAAGGTGGAGGGTTCAATTCCAGGTCATGGCTTATACCCAGGTTGTGGGTTCAATCCCAGTCAGAGCACATATAGGAGGCAACCAATCAATGTTTCTCTCTTTCTTTCTGTCTTCCTCTCTGTAAAATCAATTTTAAAAAACATATCCTTGGTGAGGATTAAATTAAAAATTTTAAAAAACCAACAGCCTGCCAGTGTGGCTTAGTTGGTTGAGCATCATCCCATGCACCAGGAGGTTGCTGGTTTGATTCCCTGTCAGGGCACATGCCCAAGTTTCGGACTTGATCCCCAGTAGGAGGTGTACATGAGGCAGTTGATCAATGATTCTCTCTTATCATTGATGTTTCTATCTCTTTCTCCCTTTCCCTTCCTCTCTCTGAAATAAATTAAAAAACAAACAAACATATTTTTTTAAAAAGCAGACATAGATACAGAGAGCATTTTGACAGATGGGACAGGGGTTGGGAGAATGGGTGAAAAAAGTAAAGGGATTAAGAAATAAAAATTGCTAATTATAGAATAGTCACAAGAGTGTAAAGAACAGCATAGGGAATATAGACAATAATATAATAGCCATGTATGGTGTCGGATGGGTACAAGATTTATCAGAATGACCACTTAGTAAGTTATATAATGTCTAATCAGTGGATTGTACAACTGAAAGTAATATAATTTTGCATCTCAACTGTAATTGAAAAATAAAAATTGTTTAAGAAAATAACTCATAGAAAACTAAGACTCAAATGGAGCACCTGATAAAGTGATTGTGTTTGACCATATACTGTTCTACTGTTCTACAGACCAACTTCTCAATAGCATCTTTTTTGTCATACATGTATCTACTCTAAGACCCAGCAATTCTACTCCTGGTATTCACCCAAAATAAATAAAAACATGTGTTCACAACAACAAAAACAGAGTCTCTGGTATGTTTTTAAATGGTTCCTTTTCCTCTTCACCCAGGGAGGGGAAAAGGGAACCATTTTGAAGTACACCATAACTTCAACTCTTTTTCTTTTTTTATTTACTGTGAGAACCTGGTCTATTTCCTGGAGGTAAAAGTCACAAAAGTGTGGGGTGCCTCCTATGACTGTCACTTCCACCCCTACCCAAGTTTTTAACATTCAGACTTGTCCTCACTATGCCTCCAGCAATTACAGTTTCAGGTTCTCCTACCCCTGCATGGGTTGGTTTCTGCAGCAGTTTCCACTCATGAGTCTCTGCTCCAATAACTGTATTCCCCTGTCTCTCCAATCTTGGGGGCAGTGTTTGCTGTGTGTCCTCACCTCTCTTAAGAATCTACAAGAAGAATAACTGATTTTTCAAATTGTTCAGTTTTTTACTTGTTTACCAGCTCCTTACATGAGAAAACAGAAAACTATTATAATATCCCAGAAATTGGTAAACAAATTTATTTTATCTGAATGCATCATGACTAATTCAACTTGATCCTCTTTCAGTCATCATTTCTGTCTGAAGAAGCCCATAATTTCTTAGCCACCTAGGACCATTGCCAAGCCTTCACCTACAACATTCTGGTCACAATAGGGAAATCACACTTCCTTTCTTCTTTCCTTGCCCCTCCATTTCTCAGTATCCCACCAATATCGGTAAAATCTGTCACTTGTCCACACTAGAGATAATACATACTAGAGGTAATAAGAGAAAAGAGCATAAATCTAGACTACCACAAATACCCATCTTCCTTCTTAAACACTCTATTCAGGATCCACATGATTACTCTCAAGACCCTGTTTCTCCCAGACAATTCCTGAGTTGAGGATAGCATGTTAGAGGAGGAAGCTGGGATCCTGATGCTCACTCACCTCTGGAAGAGCTCTCTGCAGCACACATAGGCCTCATAGGTTCTATTGGTGAAAGTTGTGTTTAGGAAAGAGACACAGTCATTTTCAGCTCCCCTCGGAACATAGAGGATTCCTGGATAAAGGAGACAGAGATAGTAAAGGGAAGATTTTACACAAGTTCCTGAAAGCTCTCAACAATTTGGGTGTAAATTGGAGAACATTATAGATTAGGTGCCTTTTATATGCAGCTGTTAGGTGGATGGTTAATCAGTATTCTGAGAGAGATCTTATCAGTATCTAGCTTTGTGATTTCTACCAAAAGACTAGCTGAGGTACATACCTGCCACACAGGCACTGATAAGGGATACACAGGCCCCTGTGAAGAGGGCACTCACTACAATCTTGGACAAGTCACTCTTCCTGTGGGGTACCATTGATGCTGCAGACAAAACAAATAATAAATCACCAGCCAATCTGGTATTTCCCATGAGCCCCAATTAAAGAATGCAGAAGAATAAAACATAGGAGATGAATAGCTTTTTTTTACTACTAACCACCAGAGGCTGGCCAGCAGTGCCCTAAGAAGTGTATATATACTTTAGTCTATATATAGGGTTCATTAATTCAAACATTACCCAGGTCAAGGAATGTGTGTCTGACCCTAACTTCAGTGGTTCCATGAACATTCCCAAGATGCACCTGGATCAAGGAAAGCTCCAGTTTGCTCCAGACAGGCACAGATGCCTGGTGTTCACTACATGGACCAGAATCTGATGGACTGCTTTGAGCCAGAGGGATAAGGATGGCCACATTTGCCTAAACTTCAGTCACATGATGCACATTCCAATGCTAGATGGCAATCTCACAATCAGACAGTAATCGGACATCGGAATTAGAACAGCACAGGTAAGCATTCAACAAAGGGGGCAAATAAGCCAAAAGGAAATTGTTTCACCTTTAAATTGTTCAACCAGCAGCCAAATAAATCAATTTAATGATTCTTAATGGACACACGTAGCTGTATTTCTTTTACACTTTATTTCTAACTTGGATCTTCCAAACTCTTGGAATTTGCTAACCCTGACCTCAAGGACAACGCCATTTTCCTCATACTTTTTCATCCAACCATCACCTACAACCTAATTTATCTGTGTCTGCTTCAAATACTTCTCCCCCACCTAGTGATTTATAGCTTTTAATCCCACACTTGACACCAGTGGTTCTTACTGTCTATCTGCCCTATGTTTCTGATGATTTTATTTGTCTTTTGATTCCTTGTGCAACTCCTACTTCTATGAAGACAACTGGTGAGCAGCCTAATTTTAGAAAGTACCTTTGGTACTGAATAAAAAACAATGGGTATATATGCACAATACCCATTTAATGGCAAAATATTAGGTATAGTAATAATTAATGTCGTTTTCTAATACTTTTTAAAATCAAATTTATTTAAACAATACAAAATTTAATCAACAATATAGTTGCCGTTGTTTTCTACTACTTGTGCCCAACGCTCAGGAAGCATTTTAATCCCTCTGTTGTAAAATTCTTGTGATTTTGATGCAAAAAATTCGGTCAATGCATTTTTGAGGCATTCTTCATTATTAAATTTTTTTCCAAGAAGAAAGTTTTGCAAAGAACGAAACAAATGGTAATCGGAAGGGGCAATATCAGGAGAATATGCAGGTTAAGGGAGAACTTCCCATTCCAACTGGCGCAGTTTTTCAGCAGTGATTCTTGCAGTATGCGGTCGTGCATTATCGTGGTGAAGAATTACGCCCTTCCGATTAATCAGCGCGGGTTCTTTTTCTCTTAAAGCTTGGGCTAACGTTTCCAATTGGGCACTATACACTGCACTTGTAATGGTTTGGGTAGATGGTAAAAGTTCATAATGAAGAATTCCTTTAAAATTCCACCAAACACACAACATCACTTTTTTCGCATGCAAGTCAGGTTTTGGCGTGGGCTGCGGAGCCTCATTTTTGTCCAACCATTGAGGCCGCCTTTTCAAATTAACATACAGCACCCATTTTTCATCTCTAGTAACAATTTGCTCTAAAAACGGCAAACGGTTTTGACGAGAGAGGAGCGAACTGCAAATTGTGACTCTTTGATTACGGTTGTTGTCGGTCAACTCATGAGGAACCTATTTTCCAAACTTTTGGACTTTGCCAAGTGCACGCAATTGATTGGAAATTGATTTTTGTAAACAATTTAAAGTTGTTGCAAGCTCTTGTTGGGTAATTTGAGGATTTTGCACCAAAAGAGCTTGAAGAGCTTCTTGATCAAAATTGGACACACGGCCTCGACCACTCTTGTCATCTAACGAAAAATTTCCCTCGCGAAATTTCTCAAACCAACGCTGGCATTTTCTGGTGCTAACTGCATCTTGACCAAGAACACTACAGATGTTTTTTGCAGCCTCACTTGCTTTTCTTCCTAATTGGAACTCGTAAAGCATGCAGTGCCGAATATGCTCTTCATCCGCCATCTTCTTAGCCCTAGTTTTGCAACATAAACCAAACCAAATACAAACTTTTTCAAGCAAAACTTGTTAATTGCACTTCACACGTTCTGTAGATACCACGTGTTTGAAGGTTATGTCAATACAAGTCAACGCCAAGCAAGATTTTAAACGAATGTTAAAAACGACATTAATTATTACTAGACCCGATAAAAGTAATATCATGATAATCTTCCTCAAAGGGAAAATAAAAGTCAAATAAGTCTTTTGAGCCTCCAATGGAATGGAAAAAGAGTAACAGAAATAGAGATTGTAAATCTAGCCTGGGCTCCATGCATAGCCAGGCACATAGCTACCTTAACTCCAAATTATCTGTGCCAATTAGGGCCCATTTCGCACCAGCTTCTCTATCTGGTCTCTACTTGTACTGAAGCACCAGACTGCCTACTACAGAAGCTAGGGTCTATCTGGCTTATTGGGTAGCTGGAAAAATGAAAAGACTCACTCAGGCCTCCCAGTGTGATTCCTATGGAACTAAGATTGGCAAATCCACAGAGTGAAAATGTTGTAATGGTTTCAGCTCTCACCTAGGAAAATCACATGTAAATAAGTAAATAAATTCAGTCCCATATTGTGTAGTCATATAATCATGATAGAAGTTCCAAAGATCATAGAGCCCCCAATCTTTTCCACATTACCCTAAAGAATATGGAAAAGATGCTCAGAAAATAATCACTTCCTGAGTTATTACAGGAATAATGTTATGGCAACCACAATGGGCCTCTTTGCCCAGCACTCTTCTTGTTCAAGTCCATGAGTATGGAGAAGGCCTAAGAATGAGGATGATTGAGATACGGGGAGAGAGAAAAGGAGATCAATTTATAGCATTTAAACTTATACATGAAGAAGGGGATCTTAGGCCATCAAAAATAGTGTCTACCCTGAACTTCCCCAACTGTAAATTACATTATAGAGAGAAGTTGGGTCAGAGTGCAGGGGAGGAATAGCACACAGACCTCAGGAGCTAAGCATATTGTTATGCTTGCTTTGTGGTTTAGGCCCGGGACACTGGAAAGGGATGCATGGGTGTGAAACAAATTTGTGTAACACTTTCTGTCTGCCCACAAATGATTTGTGCTCTTCTGAATTGCTACCTACAGAAATCCATTGTTTCTCGCCCCCGATCCACTCTTCCATTCCGGAAAGACGTTTGTTCCTGTATTGAGACAGTTGCTGATAGGCCACAAACTCATTTGTGAAGAATTTGATCCCCACCATCTCAGCCACCATTGGACAATCTGCCCACTCTACACCCATCATGAAAACCATAGGCCTTAGGACGTAGGAGCAAATCACCTAGATGAAAAGAAAGAACAAGCAACACAGGTCAGGACCCAAGGACTTTCTCTGGAGCCTTAACTTAGTCTCCTCCACCCTTCTATCCTTGCTCTGTTTTAGCTCACTGTGGGTCAGGAGAGCGCTCACAGTTCCAGGACCACTTAAATACAACCTACAGGGACAGCACAACAAATGTAACTCTTTACCTGGAAAGTGAGCCCCTGTATGTCTACCAATTCCCCTAGCCAGGAAAGGGCAGCATTGACGAAGGCCAGCACGGCCAAGAAGGCAATCAGGTTGGCTGCTACATTAGTAGCAAGGCCTATGGCATCTGTGGCTCCATTGCTGGCAGCTTCCAGGATATTTGACTCCTTCCTGTGGTTATTGGGCATAGGAGAAGAATATGGTGTCTGGATTAGTCTCAGTCTCTCACAGAAGAGAAATCCCACTTTTCCTGTGGCGCAGGAGTACAGGAGGAAGGTGCAAGACCAGCTTAAGAGGAGATGGGGTTCCTCAGTGACCCCTGCGGTGGAAATTATACTGAAGCAGTACCAGGTTTAATTGCCATGAAATTGCACTGACACCTAGGACAGAGAATACTGGTCTGCAGAAGACCGAGGCAGATGGAGGGTTAAACAAATAAAATCTACATGATCAGCTAGAGGTAGAGGTAGACAAGAGAGGATACAGAATCAGATTATCCCTCCTTTAGGAGACGTGAAGCCTCTGCCACCGCAGCACTACTCCTGACTCTGCACCTGACCTCAGCGTCTCCCAATTTATATGCCTCATTGGACTCACCCACGGGGCAATTTTACTCCCTCCTTATTCTTGAACTTGGATTCCTCCACTTCTGGATAGACCAACTTTGACAAGGCAAGGGCAGATGGGGCAGCCATCACAGACGCAGAAATCAAGGATGATGCTTCAATCTGTAAGGCCAGACATAGGGATCAGAGTCTGCAGAACCCAAACGTGGGTTCACCCAGGAGTGATCAAAAAGAGTATGCCTACCCCAAAGGAGATGAAGGCTCCCAACACAGTGCCTGAAATGGTGGCAAACCCTCCAGTCATCACTGCATGGACTTCAGAGAGTGTCATGTCCGCAAGGTATGGACGGATGAGCAGAGGGGCCTCTGTCTGTGAACGGGAGAAGCGAGTCAGATTCAAGAGGATGTGACTCTCCACCCCAGAGTGCCCACCCAGCCCAGAGACACATCCCTCTAGTGTGAATGCCCTTCCAGGACAGAGCTCTGCTTTTAGGCCCTCCCAGCATCTGCCTCCCTCTCTCTGGCATCTAATCATATCCTGGTTGGTACTGTTATCATTGATTTTCATACATGTTTATCATATTTATGTAAATTCTAAAGTGCTATGGAAAGGGAATATTTTTTTCTCCATAGCTAAAATCAGCTATAGTAAGTCCTCACTTAATGTTGATATGTTCTGTGACTGTATAATGAAACCAATTTTACCATAGACTAATTGATATAAACAAGAGTTAAGTTCCTATGGCATCTTATCAACTTTATATTGAAATAAAATTAAACAAAATATTTTTTGTCCATACATTATTTGAGGACCTGTTGTACTTAATGAATGATCTTATGAAATACAGTGTATTTCCTGAGAACATATTAGTAGCTTTAAAAGTACTTGTTAAGCTGAAACCAGTTTGGCTCAGTGGATAGAGCGTCAGTCTGAGGGCTGAAAGGTCACAGGTTCGATTCCAGTGAAGGGCATGTACATTGGTTGCGGGCAAATCCCCGGTGAGGTGTGTTCAGGAGGCAGCTAGTCGATGTTTCTCTCTCATCGATGTTTCTAACTCTTTATCCCTCTTCCTTCCTCTCTGTAAAAAATCAATAAAATATATATTTTTTAAAAAGTTGGATCAGTGGTTAAGGATGTCCAAACTAAGTATACCCAGGCAAGTAGTTGTATTACAGATGAAGGGTAAAAGCAGTAAGCTGAGTTTCTTTTGAACTTCTGAGTTTTTCTTTCATCAGTGATAAACTGCCCATACATCTCATTTACTTGACTTTTCAGATGGAAAACATACTTTTCTCAACCTGTTTTCTGCCACATCGTGTATTCCCCAGGGGGGAAAAAAATGAAGGCCTCAGAGTACTTACCATACCCACAAAGATGTTTCCTGCCACAGCTAGGGTCTCTGTGGCGGTGGTGCCCATGGTAATTTGTAAGAACCAGGCAACCTAAAGGGATACAAAGACCTAAACCGTTAATATTAGTGGAAATCTTGGTGAGTATCTATTGTAGTAAGCCTCCCCACAACCCCCATTCCCTTCTCCATACTGGTAAGGAAACTAAAGCCCGGAGAAGTGGAGTGATAAGCCCAAGGCCACAAAGCAAATTACAGAGCCTGGACCAGAACTCAGGACTCTTGGCTTCCAGAACTAATAGACTAAAACTCAGTATGAAATGGCAGTCCAGCCCATTTTTCTCTTCCTGCTCTACTCTTCAGCCTACCTAGAGCCTGGGCCTGACCATCCAACATCAGGCATGCTTGAGTTTGCCTTTTCACACTGGTTCTAACATCTAGATCCTACATTTTCCCAAAGTGAGTGTCATATTCATGCTTCTTGACAGATCACAAGATAAAAGCCCCCCCCCCCCCAACTCCTGAGTGGTGTAGGAGAATGACTCACCTTCTGAACTATCCACTGCACAAGGCCCAGGTAGTAGAGAATGGACATCACACATCCAAAGTAAATGATGATCGGTAAGGACTAAAATGAGAATGATGGGCTAATAATGAGATATTACAATAGACACCCACCCCCCTTATCCGTGGTTTCACTTTCTGTGGTTACCCATCATCAACCGTGGTCAGAAAATAGGTTATGGAAAATCTAAGAAATAAACAGTTCATAGGTTTTAAATTGTGCACCATTGTGAGTATCATGAGAGAATCTCGTACTGTCCTGATCTGTCCCGACTGGGACAGGAATCATCCCTTTATCTAGTGTGTACACTGTTTACACTAGCCACCAGCCCATTAGTCACTTAGTACCTGTCTAGGTTATCAGATCCACTGTCACAGTATTTCAGGTGCTTGTGTTCAAGTAACCCTTATTTTATTTAATGGCCCCAAAGCACCAGAGTAGTGATGCTGGTAATTCATAAAGTGCTTCCTTTAAGAGAAAAAGTAAAAGTTCTCAGTACAAAAAGAAGAAAAAAAATCATATGGTAAGGTTGCTAAGATCTGTGGTAAGGACGAATCTTCTATCTGTGAAATTGCCTAATTTATAAATTAAACTTTATCAAAGGTATGTCTGTAGAGGGGGAAAAACAATATTTATAGGGTTTGGTAATATCTGGTTTCAGGCATCCACTGGGGGTTAGGGGGAATCTTGGAATGTATCCCTCACAGGTAAGGGGGACTACTGTACAAATGTGCTCCCATATGCCATAGATGGACTGTGTTTCAGGCCTCTAAATTAACTCAAGGTCTTCCAAGAGCAGCTGGCACAGTATAGATACTCAGTGGATCTTTTTAACACAAGCTAGCTTAGGAATAAATTTAAATATATTATATCTGTTATCCCATTAGTACCAGGTCACAAGGAGCCCTCCTCCCCCACTCCTATTTTACTCCAGTCAGTATGGTAATGACCAAAGGGCAGGAGATTGATGCTGTTCCTTCTACTGATGGGGACAGATCCTTGTCTTAGGGTCAAATTGGTATGTAGACTGGCTGATCTTTTGGGCACACATTTTTATCCTCTGCTTTACACCTCTCCCCACCCGGACCCTCATTCCTGCCTACAAAAGAGATAATGACCTGAAAAGCAAAGACATCCTTGACCAGCGTTTCCCCAAAGACAAAACTGGAGCCAGCCACTGTGTAGCTCAGGAAAATCTGAAAGAAAAGGGAGAGAGAGGGAGAGAGTGAACAGAGTGAAGCCAGGTAGGACACAGAGGAACATTCGATCAGACTCAGGCATAATTAGGTCTTACTTCTGTTAGTGAATGTATCTCTCACAGTTCTTTATTCATATGATTAATTATACCCTTTATTGTATATACTCTTTCCCCCCCCCCACCAGATCTCTCATCACTATCATTAATAAGACATAGTCCAATCTCTGCAAGTATCCCCCCTCCCCACTCAGATCTCCTTTCTCTAAAAGAGCAGAGCCCTCACATTCAATTTCTCATACCTGAACCTGGTCTCCCAGCCATTGAAATGCATTAAATCCAGGATCAGTTCTGATGACCAAGATCCCAAAGACAAACTGAAGACCCAGGCCCCAAAGCACCGTCCTCCAGGACACCTGCGACCAATAAGAACCCACGTTATTCCTATGTGAGTCCTAAACCCTACTTGTCCATTATCTGGTTGAAGTTTTAAACATGTATTCATGGTACTGGATGAAACCAACCAGGATGTTAACAAGAAATCTAGGGTAAGATGGAGTAGGGAGCAGGGGAAAACAGAGCGGGATAATATCTAAAGAGCCACATATGTCCATACGGTTTTTAAAACTGTGTCTACAGGTTAGATGACATACATGCATACATACATATCCTATATAATAATCCTATATAATAAAAGGCTAATATACAAATAGACTGAATGGCAGAACAACTGATCACTTTGATCTGCAGGAGCTGCCCCTTGGGGGTCAATGCACTCCCACAGGGGAGTGCCACTCAGCCATAAGCCAGGGCATTGGTGGGAGCCTCTCCCGCCTCTGCAGCAGCGCTATGGATGTCCAACTGAGGGCACAGGCCAGGCTGAGGGATCCCTTCCCCCACCCCAGTGCACAATTTTGTGCACCGGGCCTCTAGTATACAAATAAATGCATCATAACCAATACTTTGATATTCCTATGTGCAATGCAAGTCGATTCTTTATTGTATTCTCTTTTTTTTCTTTCTTTACTTTTTTTTTTTTTGTTCTTTCTTTAACACTAGCTTAAATCCACTAATTTGATATCAAGGCTCATTAATGTATTATAGCCTACCATTTGAAAATAAGTGGTCAATGTATACATGCATATAAGTACAACCAATGGACACAAAACTCTGGGGAGGGGGGTATGTAAGGGGGGGCAATGTTAAAATATGTACACAGATAATAATTTAATAGGAAAAAAAAGAAAATAAGTAGTCTACAGCCTCTGAGAACTTTAAAACTTGCCTTAGGAGCAAAATCATTAAAAAAAAAATTCCAGAGGTTCTAAAGAGCTTAGTTCCATGTCTTTGTAATCAATACTTGACACATGTACCTTGTAATCAGAAACACACAGCCCTTGGCCCACCCTAAATACCCCAAACTCACTGCACTGTGGTGTTTGGAGCAGGCAAAGAGGATGAGGATGAACATGCAGATTCCTGCAAAGGACATCAGCTGCTCTGGCCTTTGGGCTGTGTCTAGAGCTAGCCACAGGATGAGGCCAACCAAGGCGACTCCAGCGAACACCCTGAAGAGGGAATGCCAATACCATGTCATCAACTCAGTGAATGAATAACAGATAATTAACCTTCCCTCTAAAAAACAGAAGTTCACCCCAAGGGTAAATGAAATAACTCAATAGACTAGACACAAAGATATCTCTTGAGAATCATTCATCTGGCAGTTTCCTAGTGAGCAGCTCTCTCTCCAATCCTTATACTCACAGAATGAAGCTGAAAGAGTCCAACCTGAGTTCCTTTCCTCAAGCTTCCATATCAGTAAGATGTGATATAAAGACTCATTCTTTAAGCTTGCACTAATGAAAAACCAAAGTATTTTTAAAAGAAAGAAAAGTATGCATGGTCCTCCTCATGAATCTTCAGGCAATTTCCAACCACTCCGAGGGCAAGAGTAAAGGCTAAGCCACAAACCAACCCCTATGGTCTTATGGTCCCTTGATGCACCAGACATGTTGGGTTAATAAACAGACTGGTTTCCTCACGTCTCAGTGTTGGTGTCATTTCAATTCCAGGGGAAAGAATTAGAAGGGAGAGACTTATGAAAAGAAAGCAAAACAAAAAGAGTACTTAGTCCATTGAGATGCCTCAGGAACAACAACAAGGATAACAAGGCAGGGATGAATTGTGGAGCTGTTCTTACTGTGAACTCTTCTCGCTTAAAGTGAATAAAATCTGGCTTCTAGAATCTATCCTGCTAATGGATAGTGTCATTTTAGCATTGTCTCCTCAGTGTCAAATCAGTGATCCAAAATTTAGGTTGCAGTCTGATGTGTTTCTCCAAATAATTGCTGTTGCAAACATTCTTAACTCCATTCTCTATGTGTCCGTTGGAGAATAGGCAAAAGACAGGAACTCTCTATAGAGTCTAAAAGTTATTCTGTCACTCCAGGCCTGTGTTCAAAGAACCTGTGTATGCTATATATCATAGTTAGATGAACTATGGCTGCTATAAAATTCAGTCCAGCATTTATTGAAACAGTAAGTTTGCCGGTTAAGCTCTAAGGAACTGTAAAAGACCCTGGTGGGGCGTGAGAAGTCTAGGGGACTAGAAAAAAAAAAGTATCAGGAAATTAAGGGAGACACATATGAGCACCAAATCAATTCGGTAGCTTAATGCAGCTAGAAGCCTCCTTATTTTGATTACTTCATCGCAGAAAAGTATGGTTTTCCTTATTTATGTCATGAACCCTGACAATAAATGGATGGAAACTCCTCTCTGAAACTTAACCCTTCCTGCCCCCTAGCAACGTTGATACACGAGGCTGCAAGAAACTGGATGGAAGTCCAGTGCCCAGAGGCCTGTTGCTATTTGCTCTCTGAGCATTGACTTTGAACAGTGTAGGTGCGGGTCTGAGAGGCAGCTCAGGAACTGTCAGAGAAGAAAGGGGGACAAGTTTGAGCGACCAGGGATACTGAGATTCTTAACTCACCATTTCATCCAACGCTTCAGGCAGGAGTTTTCAAAGGGCTTCAGACATTTGGTTAATGTTTTACCAAACAACCTTTTCAGAGCTCGGTGAACCAGGACCAAGAGCACCAGGCAGGTGAGGACGAACAGGGCCAGTGCCCTCTGGAAATCCAAGATGCAGGCTGCCAGGAAGTAGGCAGCATAAGCTAAAAGGAGAAGGGGCAGAGTAAGGACCAACAAGTCAGAGCTCCCCAGGGGCAAATGAAGCTCTAGCCACGAATGTCTGGGACTTAAAGCAAGAAAAACCCTCCAGCCTCAAACGGAGCCACAGTTCTCAAGGCCAGGCTGGATGGCTGGTTTCTTCTTGAGGATACACAGGGAGAGTCCGACTTAGTTTGAATCTTGCACCTTTTCACTTATCTTTCATTAACTCCCTTGGATTTATTCTGATATCCTTTTTTCAGAGTAAATTTGGAGTGCATTTGATCAGCATCCACCGTTAAACATTTCAAAAGTCGTCTTTTCTAAAGCTTTTAACCTTTCCTCTTGAGCAAAACCATATGAACACTAGGAAGAATATCAGGTCCTCGAAATATGTCTTTCATTATAAGATTGGTAAGATGCCATTGAAACTTAACTCTTGTTTATATCAATTAGCCTCTGGTTTAATTGGTTCATTATACATCCCACCACTGAAAGTGACAGAACCCATTGACAATGTTAAATGAGAACTTACTATACAGTCCTCATCCCAAAGCTCCTTGACTGACCCCCAAATATAATTTTCGTTCACCTCATCCTAGCTGCCTCTAATATTGACATCAAAATCCCATACATCACTGACAATATATATTAAAAAGAGGTTTGCTGTTTTAAAAAATATTTTGCCCTAGCCGGTTTGGCTCAGTGGATAGAGCATCGGCCTGCAGACTAAAGGGTCTCAGGTTCAATTCTGGTCAAGGACATGTACCTTAGTTATGGGCACATCCCCAATTGGGGTATACAGGAGGCAGCTGATTGATATTTCTCTCTCTCTCTCTCTCTTTCTCTCTCTCTCTTTCTCTCTTTCTCTCTCTCTCTTTCTCTCTTTCTCTTTACCATTGAGTTGCACATTTTATTTTATTTTAAATATATTTTATTGATTTTTTACAGAGAGGAAGAGAGAGGGATAGAGAGTTAGAAACATCGATGAGAGAGAATCATTGATCAGCTGCCTCTTGCACCACCCCTACAGGAGTTGTGCCCACAACCAAGGTACATGCCCTTGACCGGAATCGAACCCTGGACCTTTCAGTCCGCAGGCTGATTCTCTATCCACTGAGCCAAACCAGTCTTGGCGATATTTCTCTCTTATTGATGTTTCTAACGCTCTATCCCTCTCCCTCTCTGTAAAAAAAAAAAAAAAAAAAAAAGTCAATAAAATATATTTTTAAATATTTTATATCATTGATCTTACTAGCAAATAAGTAATGTATACTACAGGTTTCTCTTATAAAGACTATAAAGACCATGCCCTACATTGAATCAAGATACTGAAACAACCGGGACCAGTTTGGCACAGTGGATAGAGCATCGGCCTGTGGACTGAAAGGTCCTGGGTTCGATTCCAGTCAAGGGCATGTACCTTGGTTGTGGGCACATCCCCAGTGGGGGGTGTGCAAGAGGCAGCTGATCGATGACTCTCTCTCATCGATGTTTCTAACTCTCTATCTCTCTCCCTTCCTCTCTGTACAAAATTAATAAAATATATTTTAAAGAAAAAGATAATAAAACAGACACATGCCCAGTTTCTCTGAAATATTTAAGTCTGTTAAATAATTTTGAAAAATAGTTTATGCTCAGATTTTACTTATTTCTAAACATAGTTCAGATTATTTACTTATAAATAATTCAGATCTATACATCACATTAAAAAGGTCAGTTTGTGAATAAAATTGTATCCCATTTAGAAACATCTTGACACAAGGTCACATTCCTAAAACAAGGTGTCTCTTGCTTACAGGAATTCTCAACACCTCACCCAAACAGAACAGGCCCAGCAGGATCTTCTTGAACAGGCTGGCATGTGTTTTGCAGAAACTTCTTGCCCTGGTGAAAGGTTGTAGCAGTCTCCTCCTGATGAGAACCCAAATATTAAGATACGAAAGTTACTCCATCCCAGTTGTGCCAATTGCAGACCTTAGATGACCTGGCCCGAGCAAGAACTTTCTCTTCTCCATGAGGAAATTATTCAGCCAGGGGGGACATTAGGAAGTGTCCCGGCAATGCCCAGAAGCACATCGCAATGGGCAGTAGGTCAGAATAACCCCACCCAACCCAGACTGGCTATATCTCAGTGACCTCCTACCACAGAGGTGGGCACTCATGTCAGGGAGAGACTCCTGGACCCATTCCTTTCCTGTTCCCCGGGAAAAGGCATTGCCCAGCTTCCAGATTCGGAAACGGGCCTTTTCTTCTGAGTGGCAGCTTTGTCCATTCCTTTCTAAAAACCGCACAAGCCCATCACTCTGAACAGCCAATCAGATGTGCATTGACAGACCTGAAGGACAATCACCCCTGGGTGGGCAGGGACTGAGAGAAGATGCCCAACAGGGAGGACTATTCAATTTTGATTTAACATTTATATAGCCCTGTCTATGTGCTGGGCTCTTTCTAAGAAGTTTACCAATAGTAACTTGTTGACTCCTCCTAAGAATGTTTGAGGCTACCATTATCATTCCTATTTACAGATGTGGGAACTGGAAAACAGAAGTTGAGTAACTTTCCCAAGGTCGTGGAAGCTGTAAGTAGTAAAGACAGAATGTAAACTCAGGCAATCTGGCTTAAGAATCTGAACTCCTCATTATTATTTTACCTAGATTCCGGGCTCGCCTGTCTGACGTTCCTCAGTATCCTCAGCACACTGCAGTCATTTGAGCAAAAAACTTTAATTTCCAGCCCTAACCAGTTTGGGACAGTGGATAGAGTGTTGGCCAGCCTTCGGGCTGAAGGTTCCCAGGTTTGATTCTGGTGATGTCTCTCTTACATGGGTGTTTCTCTCTCTGTGTATCTCCCCATCCCTTCCACTCTTTCTAAAAATCAATGGAAAAATATCCTTCTCCATTGCTGCCTTTCCCATCTAACACACTCATTCTTCATTATAAGCCTTCCTTTTCACTCCCTCCCTCCTCCTCCACTTCCTCCTCGCTGCCCCTTCAGCAGGGAGCCCAGCCCTGTGTTAGCAGAATGGAATGTGTATTAGCAGATATAGATAATCTGAAAAAGGACAAAACCATCTTTATCACCACCTAACTGAATCAATTCAAGAGGATACCTTAGGATCTCAAGAACTCTGCTACCTTTCCCGGATTAATAAAGAATGTAGTGAGTAAAAAGTATTGCTTAGAAGTGTCAAATACCCAAAGGACATCATTATCTTTGGAACGTCATTCACAAAGCACATCAAGGAACAAATTAATTTTAACCCTAGTCTCCCTTCACGTGCCAGGTATATTTGATTCGCTCCTCTAGATCCACTCTTCACCTTGTACTGTGTCCAGGGAGTCTTACCCTGCGGACCACACCTATAGGCTCCCATGCCCTCTGGCTTACCTATTTGGGTTCTACCAGGAGAGAATCAGAGTGTAAGAAAAGACTGAGGTCACGTACTGAGGTCTTCTTCATCTGACTCTCTTAGGTCCTCTTACATCTTGTCCCTTAGGCCTAGGATAGTAACGATTCACTGCTGCTGGCCTCAGCTTCTGCACTGTCCTTCCCGTGGTTCCGCTACATCGTACACACATCTTTGTAATGGTCTCTTTGCAAATAAGCCCTTTTCTAATTATCCTAACTTAAGTATTCCATTTGTTTCCTGTTGGTACTCAAACTGATACACTAGGTAAAGCTGGTATAAAATTTACCCAGTCAGATGCCAGATCAGCAAGGCCACTGCAAAGTAAGTGTGGGCATGCACTAGTTCAAGAGTGAATAAGTCGCATGCCTGGAAAAGGTTTTTGCCATCACCTTGTAATCAGACTTGACAATTTTCTGGGAACTAAAGTTCAGTGGGTACTACCAGAAATCAATGAAGAACACTCATTTCTGCAAAACCCATTAACAACTTGGTTCTAGAATATCAAGTTGGAACTGGATCTCTGATTTAAAAAATTAAAATTAAAATAGAGCCGGGACCGGTTTGGCTCAGTGGGATGGAGCGTCAGCCTGTGGACTGAAAGGTCCCGGGTTTGATTCCAGGCAAGGGCATGTACCTTGGTTGCGGGCGCATCCCCAGTAGGGGGTGTGCAAGAGGCAGCTGATCGATGATTCTCTCTTATCGATGTTTCTAATTCTCTATCCCTCTCTCTTCCTCTCTGTGAAAAATCAATAAAATATATATTTAAAAATAAATCAATAAATAAATAAAAAAAATAATAAAATAAAAATAGAAAGGAAAGCCGTGAGGGACATCCAACTGAAAAGAGGAACCAATTGAGAAGTAGTGCACAAAAGCAGATGGGCAGGTGTTCATGATCCTGGCATCCTGCTTGGCCCAGGATCTTGCTAATACCACCAAGCTCTTTATTTACATAATGGTATCGTTTGAGGGTTAGTATAATACTGTTATATCAGGAAGCTGAATTTAGAAGTAATCTACTTGGTAGATGCTGAAATTCAATACCTCGCCCATAACTTGTTTGCAGTATGTACCCACTGGTAAGCTCTACATGGGAGGCTTTCCAGATGTGGACTAACAATAACCCTCTCACTTATATGCTTACTGCCTGCAGCCTCAAGTGACAGAGCAAGAAAGAGTAGGATAAGGATGATAGGTCATGCTAGCTGAACATAACATTAGAAGACATTACAGATCGGGCCTAGCAGTAAGAGTGTGCATGCATTTTCCCAGTGATTCTATCCACATCATGAGGAAACTCTCCTTATTAAGGGAAATAGAATTATGGAAACTCCTAAGGTCTGGGTACTATCATTTCTCAATTAGAGTAGAAAGCTTAGGACAGCTTTCTGAAAATCTATCTTATATAGAATTTCAGAAATTCAAATCTGTTGTGGTCCTGAGTGAATCTGCTGCTCTAGCTTGAAGAACTAAAAAGAAAGGAAATGAGTAAACCCAGAACCAAATGATGGTCTGAGTAAAGAGTGAGGGCCTCCTGGCAGAAGTAATCAGGATCTTTTTGAGGATTAAGGGATTTATTTAATGACTAGAGGCCACAGCCTGGGAGCCCTCAGGAGTAGGAGGTGACCTGGCAATCAGGAGATGATGCCTCTGCTGCTGCCACTGCCAGCAGCGCAAGCCTTGGCTGGCCCTGGTTATCTGTGCCTTGGGACTGCCCTGGGCGGCTAGGGAGCCACCATCTGAGGCTTTCCCTCACCTCAGGCCAGCCTTGGGCAGCTGAGGGGCTGAGGAGACTGGGGGATTCGGAGGCAAGCATGTGGAGCCGCCCCAGCGGGACTGAGGGGACTGGGTGTGTGCCATCTTTGAGGGTGTGGCAGCAATTAGCATATCCCCTCCTTATTAGCTGTAGGTGCTGCCATCTTTTGCAATGGTGTGAGGGTCAATTAGCATATTCCCTCTTTATTAAATAGGATGATATAAAAAGAACTAGTCCACGGGTACTATACCACTTTGCCAGATTCAAAATTATGTACACAACTAGTTTCAAACTGGATGGGCAAGGAGAGCTGGGTTTGAGAAGTTATCAAAAGTGTCCAAGGGAGACTAGTGACTGAGTTTGAGAAACAAAAAATTTATCAATAAACCAAAGTGGAAAGCCAAACAGGAGTTGGAAAACCCAGGAAGGTAAGAGGGAAGCCAGAAAACTTACATTGGAAGCAAACTCTGTGCACCTGGGGATTACCAGTTCTGAGACCCATCAGTCCAGGTAGAGTGAGAAGGGAACCTAAACCAGAACACAGCCAGGTGCTTAGTAGCTGAGTTGTGATGGATGTATCGTCTTGGAAAGAACTCTTCCTCCATACTGTATCCAAATCCCTGCTTAATGTGGCCATTTCTGATAACAGAAAAATCAGATCTTCACACTAAGACAGGAAGGACCTGTGTGATGGGATTTCTAACTAGCCCTTCAATCCACTCTCTTCTTCATTCCAGAACTCTGTTCTGTCCAAGTCAGAGGTAGTAGTGGTTCTGACAGACAGTGAAGTCTTCCCAGGTGAAGTGTCCTCTCTCATTAGGGAGAGTCATTACTACCTTCAATGGCCTTTTGAGCCAGGCCCTTTAGTTCTGTTGTTAGCAGAAGTTTCTCCTGGTTTCTGATATATGGTTAAGGCCTATTATGGGCTTCCTGTGCTAATACAGTTTGTCCCTATTTACACCTTTTAAAAAGATTTCAATAGGAATTTGAAGACAAAGGAACTCTAGCTCATTCAGCTATCCATATCAGGTTCAGGCCCTAATGAGAAACAAAACAAAGAGAAGTGCAGAGAAGCTCCCAGCAAGGAAGGGATGCCTAAAATTCTTCACTTGGGAATGGTACTGGCATGTAACATGGGCTGCAGGCACCCTTCCCAACCTCCCTCCTGGTAACTTGTATAGTTCACAGCCACCTACCAATCTTGCTATCCCCACATCCCTACCAGGCTTACCACCATCCTCCCAGGAAGTCAGAAGAACAGTCACTCTGATAAGGCAGCCAGAAGACACAGCAGACTTAGTAGGAGCAGTTTGAGAGCTAAGAGAAAAAGTTAAAAAAAGAGAAATGATCTTTAGGCAGGAGGAGAGGTCAATGATATTCAATGATAAAATCAAGCGGCGTAGCAAATGAGAAGATGCTAGATTCAGCAGTGAAGAGGTGACTGGTTCTGTCGGAGAGAGCAATTACAGGAGAGTGACTGGGTAAAAGCGGAATTGCAGGGGATTGAGTGAGTGTGAGCATATATGAACTACTTTTTTTAAAAAAAAAAGTTTGTCTGTGAAGAAAAGAAAACCCAGATGCTGTTTATTAAGCATCTTTTACCAGACCTCACCAATCATCTTCCCCCAAACCACAAAGTTAGTTAGATGTATGGGCAAGGGAACTGAGTCTGCCAGTAGGTGGCAGAGTTAGGATTTAAATCAAGACCTTTCCATTACTCCATGTGGCTTCTACTTTAGATAGAATTTCAGAGGATCATCCCGAAATTCGAAATGTGTGATTTTTAAGAGAGCAGGAGAGAAGAACCATGCCTTGTGATTGCTGAAGAAGCTTTCACAAAGGAGAGGAGCGGTGAACTGATATGAGAGGAAAGGGAAGCAGTTTGTTAAATGGGTGTGTTGCAGGCAATTAGAAGAGAAGGCTGGGGAATCTCCAGAAGAAGAAAAGCATACCTGAGTGAGCCTAGCATTTTGAAAAAACAGCTGATTTTCAGTCTCTGGGAAGCAGGGAGTATGTAGATGGATGGTGGGAAGAAAGCTGGTAAAAGGGGTCAGAAGCCAGGTCATAGAGATTATGTGTCCTGGTTAGGAATTCAGGTATTATCTTGTAGAAAATGGATAGCCATTGCAGAATGTAAGCAAGGTAATAATGTGAGCAGATGTGTGTTTTAGAAAGATCACTCTGGTGGAGGTGGGGCGGGAGATAGACTGGGGCCATAAAGGAAGTAACTGAGGGTGCAGGGGGAGATTGATATGAGGGGTGAATGGCATAGAAGTTTAGGAGAGAGGATTCATATCAAGTGGAGGAAAACGGGGATGATAATGAGGTTCCTGCCATGCATGCCTTAGTTATTCACCAAAATAGAGAATATAGGAGGAGGAATAGACCTAAGGAGAAACTGGCATGAGGAGAAAATGTGAATTTATTCATCTCTGTGTGCCTAGAGCCCAACCTGGCACCTGAAGTAGTATAAAAGCCTCAAACCTATGCTGATAGGAGTTTGGTTTGAATGTTTAATTTGAAGTATCTATGTGACATCTAAGGGTTTAGCTGTTTGGCAAATGGTTAGATGTATAGGGCTGAAGCTTAGAACAAAGGTACAGACTTCAGCTGTGGTTTTATGAATCAAGACATTACATGTAGGAGTGAGAAGAGAAGAAAAGTGACAGACTCTGGAAAACTAAAATAAAGACTATCCAGAAAGGTAGGAGAATGAGGAGAGGGTAGTGTCATTGAAATCAAAACATTTGTTTCAAGGAAGGAAAGGGTTAGAAGGTCATGCTGCAGAGATTTCCATTAAAAGTGTGTGCACATTGAACTTGATAAGTAGGTTTTCATTGCTCATCTGAATAAGAGAATTTCAGCTGACCAGTGGTAGTGAAAACTAGGTTATGAGGGACTGAAAAGTGAATGGACATGTGAGAAAATTATGTTGCAAATAAACCCCACTTTTCCAAGAAATTTTTCCATGAAGGAAAAAGATATCATAAGGTTGATTTGTTTATTTGCTTATTATAAGAAGAAAAAACCTTGAGCACACTTATAGATTGAGGAAAGGTCTAACAGAGGAGTAACTGAAGATGTAGGGGAAAGAGGGCTCTGTAGAAGAGGGTAGAAAAGGATGATAATGAAGTTGGCTTCAGACTTAGGGAAAGTAGGCCTTCTGATAAAGGAGGGGGAAAGATAAGGATTCATGCAAGTGCAGGTACGTTGAAGCATATAGGAAGATAATTTAGTATTTAAGCAAAAATAGTAGTATGGAGTTTATAACATGTAGAAGTAAGATGTGTAAACATAAACAATAATAGTATAAAGATTGGAAGGAGAGATACAGAAATATACTGTTATATGGTTCTTTTACTTTACATGAAAGGATATAATATCACTTGAAGGTATACTTGATAAGTTGAAGGTATATTATAAACACTAAAGCAAGCACTAATATAACAAAAAAAAAGAGTTATATCTAATAGACCAACAAAGAAGATAAAATGAAATCATTTAAAATATTAAATCAACCTGAAACCGGTTTGGCTCAATGGATAGAGCATCGGCTTGGGGACTGAAGGGTCCCGGGTTCGATTCCGGTCAAGGGCATGTACCTTGGTTGCGGGCATATCCCCAGTAGGGGGTGTGCAAGAGGCAGCTAATCCCCAGTAGGGGGTGTGCAAGAGGCAGCTGATCGATGACTCTCTCTCATCGATGTTTCTAACTCTCTATCTCTCCCTTCCTCTCTGTACAAAATCAATAAAATATATTTTTAAAAAAAATATTAAATCAACCTAAAGAAAAGCATAGGGAAAAAAAAGGACATAACAAGAGGAAAGGCATTAAAAATAACTTGGAAAGAGATCTCATGTTTATGAGTCAGAATAATTAATATTGTTAAAATTTTCATACTACCCAAAGCCATCTATGGATTCAATACAATCCCCATCAAAATATCAATGGCATTGTTCACAGAAATAGAAAAAAAAACTATTCTAATATTTGTATGAGATCACAAAAGACCCCAAATAGCCAAAGCAGTTCTGAAAAAAAAAAAAACAAAGCTAAAGGTATCATACTTTTTTATTTCAAACTATAATACAGAGCTATAATAACAAAAATAGTATGACACATATATATATATAAAAGCCTAAGCAACCATTACAACTGGATGACTGGCCAGTAGCTATGATGCCCACTGACCACCAGGAGGCAGGTGTTCAATGCAGGAGCTGCCCCTGATGGTCAGTGCTCTCACACAGTCAACCTTCCGCAGCCAGCCAACCTCTTGGGATCCCTCTCCCCTCCACCCCCTGTTGGCCCTGATTGCCGGCCAGGCTAAGGGACCCCACCTGTGCACAAATTCATACAGCAGGCCTCTAGTATATCATAAAAAGACACATAGACCAATAGAACAGAATAGAGTGCTCAGAATTAAATTACCACATATACAGTCAACTAATATTCATCAAGGGAATCAAGAACACCCAATGGGGGAAAATAGTCTCTTCAACAAATATGTTGGGAAAAGTAGATAAACACATGCACAATAACGAAATTGACCTATCTTATACCACTCACAAAAATTAAATTGAAATGGACCCACAATTTAAACATAAGACCTGACACTGTAAAACTCTTAGAAGAAAATGTAAGTAAAGAAGCTCCTTAACATAAATCTTGGTGATAATTTTCTAGATATAATATCAAAAGCACGCACACACACAAAAAAAAAATCAACAAGTGAGACTACATCAAACTTAAAAGCTTCTGCATAGCAAAAGAAACAGAATGGAAAAAAAGCAGCCTACAGAATGAGAGAACATTTCTGCAAATCATATATTGCATAAGAGATTAGTATCCAAAATATATGAAGAACTCATACAACTCAATAGCAAAAGAAAAAAAAGAAACAATCCAATTTTAAAATGGAGAGAGGAGTTGAATAGATATTTTTCCAAAGATATCCAATGATATGAAAAGATGCTCAACATCAGTACATGAAAAGATGCTCAACAAGTACATGAAAAGATGCTCAACATCAGTAATCATCAGAGAAATGAAAATAAAAACCACTATGAGCTATAACTTCACACCTGTTTGAATGGCTGTCATAAAAAAGACAAGATTATAACTAGTGTTGGCAAGGATGGGGAGAAAAGGAAATCCTTGTACACTATTGGTAAGAACGTAAATTGGTTCAATCACTATGGAAAATAATATGGAGGTTCTTCAAAAATTTGAAAATAGATCTATCATATTATTCAGTAATTTCACTTCTGGGTATATACCCATAGGACCCACAGGAAATGAAAACAAAATATTAGAGAGATGTATGTGTTCCCATGTTTATTTCAGCCCATCAATGGGTGAATGGATAATGATGCAATATGAAAAATGTATAGACACTTTAACAGCTAATAGCTCAATTTTGAAAGTAAAATGTATTTTAATAAACTCTGCCTTTATAATTATTCAAAATGTGTGTGGGTGTTTTTGCGGATATTATATATATAGCTAAATTCAGAAAGAGTAATGGAAAGAAAGAGAAGCTAAAGTTAGTTTACATTGCAAGATCAGATTAAGGATTTCCAAGGAACCAAGAACAGAAGTAAGAGAGGATAAAGATGGGTCTGAGTGTGTGTCCTGAAAATGGTTGATCTTTAATCACTAAAACTTGTCAATTCTATTCTAAGAGAGAGAGAGAGAGAGAGAGAGAGAGAGAGAGAGAGAGAGAGAGAGAGAGAGAGAGAGAGAGAGAGAGAGAGAGACAGAGAGACAGAGAGACAGAGAGACAGAGAGAGAAACATTGCTATGACAGTGAAACATCTGGCATGCCCCCTACCAGGGCATGCACCCTGATAGGAATGAAACTGGCGATCTTTTGGTGCATGGGATGACACCCAACCAACTGAACCACACTGGCCAGGACAAAATCTGTAACTGGCTGTAATCAATTAATTGTAGGCATCATTGCACTTGGACCAGCCATGTCCATGTTGATATATGTCAATTTGTATACAAAAGTGACTTTCTGAAGAAAGTAGAATTTAAAATTTTAAGCTTGTTTTCTCTGTGAAATCACTAAGTTAATTCTTAAAAATAAAGAAAAGAAAACAAGCAAAAATAGCTCTATGTTTAGGATTCAACAGCTTCTTCTAAGCTTTGCAATGTCTGACTTTTGCACTTTTTAAATAAATATCCAGACCTTTTCCACACCATGCAACATGGTTTCCATCTAACCCACTTTATCCAAACAACTTTCTTAGACATTACTTCTGGGACCAAATCCATAAGCAAATTCAAAGATTTCTCTCACCCCTACTTCCCTGACCCCTGCCTGTTCAGACAACATTGTGAACTGTGCCTTCCTTCTTGATACTTCCTTTCCTTTTGACTTTCAAGGCTCTACATTTTTACTTCCACTATTATCCCTCATGGTGGTCCCTTTCTGCCTTTTTTTCTCTTTCTGATTTTTCTTTCTCACCATCCCCAAAATTGAGTATTCCAGAAGAGGTTTTTGTTTGTTTTTTCTTTTAGTAATATGGGTAAGTTAATTTCTAAGCCTCAATTATCTAATTTATTAATATTAAAAAAAGAGGGGGGAGGATTAAAATTAGTATCCACCTGTTGTGAAAATTAAATTAATTACATAAAGCATTCTACACAATAATGAGTACTCAATAAATGTTAGCTGTTACTATTCTCATTGTTGTTATTTTTGTTGTCAGTCCAACCAACTCCTATTATATATGGCACATGTTTAGATACAAACAGTTGTGCATATGGTAACATCACGTGGCTGTGAATCTTATCGCCTCAATAAGACCATGAGCTTCCTGAGTCCAGTGGCCACGATTAACCCACCCTAGCTTGTTAGGCCTTAACTGAACCAGTTCCAGAATACACACACCTGTGGTGAGTGGAAGGCCCCAGCCCATCCGGGAGGCTTTGTCCTTGCGCTTCAGTCCTCCTGGCTCCCTCAGGATTTACTCCTTCTTCCTGTAAGCACAGGTAGAGCTGGGGTCAGTCATAGGGCCCTGCCAGGGGTGATGGGGATTGTGAGCAGCCAAAGACCCTACAGGAGACTGCACAGCAGACCAGAAAGCTCTGCAAAAACCAAGCTGGTGGGTTACCGCGAGCTCCAGCGCTGGGTTCTCTGAGCCAGTCTCCGCTGTGGACAAAGCAATGGCCCCTCTTCCACTTGTTTTCTCCATCTCCTGTTCTCCTCAACTGAAAAACAAATCCAGGGCCAAGGCTGAAAGATTGGCCTTCTGTAATGAGGGACTAAGGAGACATTTTAGGGCCAGTTACCCAAAGGGAAAAGAAAACAAAACTAAAAATCTTTAGAGGTTTAGCTAATTTCTTTAAAAACTGAAAATTGGGAAGACTGGAAACATAATTTTAATATAATGAATAATGAAATACAGACTTCTATTTCCTATTGTGAATAGGCAAGGAGGGAGAAGAGAAATAAAGGCCAGGAGGGATTGAAATGAATCAGTGGTTCATCCAGGTCCCCATTAGTTCCTTAAAGAGTCGGAGGGCAATTATTCCTGTTAACTGGGAGAGGCCCCACTGACCTGTGCCCGGTGAGAAGGCAGAAAGGGAGGCAGAGGGCTGGGAAGGCTCCACATCCCAGCATATTGCTGAGAAAACAAAGATTAACAGGCTTTCAAGTTCCTGACTATATTGTAACACAAACATTGTTTTTGTCCTGGCCGGCGTGGCTCAGTGGTTGAGCATCAATCTATAAACCAGGAGGTCGGGGTTTGATTCTGGTCAGGGCATATGCCTGGGTTATAGGCTCGATCCCCAGTGAGGGGCGTGCAGGAGGTAGCTGATCAATGATTCTTTCTTGTCATTGATGCTTCTCTCTCTCTCTCTCTCTCTCTCTCTCTCTCTCCCTCCCTCCCTCCCTCCCTCCCTCTCTCTCTCCCTCTCTCTCTCCCCCCCTTCCTCTCTGAATCAATAAAAATATATTTTGAAAAAATATTGTTTTTGGAACATCTAAGACAGCTCCTCATTAGTTACATTAAAAAAACCTACGCTTAGACTAGTCAGCATGAAAGTTAATTATCCTAGATAAAGAACGTTTTAAAACAAAATGAGAGAATCAATAAACTAAAGCAACCTTTGAGTCTCACTGTATTAGTAAGCAATCCTAGTAGACAAACATTGAAATTTATAAACTTATTCTGAGATGGTTCTTCACTTTGCAGAAAGTTTACTGACCCCATGAAATTTTTTTTAATGTGATCTCTTCAAGCATTAAAGTATAATTTCATTAAACACACACAACAGATTTTTGCTGTGTAAATTAGGACCTTCCAGTACAGGCAGAGAACAACCTGAATTTGGTCTAAACAGGATCAATTAAGGAATTTAGCAAATCAGATTCCTACCCTCCCCAAACACCCTTTCTTACACCAGCTTCTAAGATTCCTTCTGTCTCCTCAGGGAAGGACGGGAAGAAAAGCTCTGCTCCCAGAGATCCTGATTCCGAAGAATCCTGGAGTGGAGGAGTGCAGCTCTCAAGTTAAACATTTACATCTTTTAAAGACTGTTTGGTGGGGTCAGGTCTAAAAGTTCCGCGGGCACTCCTAACAGGCAGATCAGCAGAAGCACTGTCCAGCACCGAACTAAGAGAAAGGTCTCTGCCCTCAGGAAATGTATCGTGTGGTATGTTGAAAGACAATTACTAGAAAGAAGGAAAAACAGAAAGCAGGACTATGCAGGATTCAACGCCACATGGTCACTGGGAAGCACTAGGAAGTCTTTCATTGATCCACCCAACAAACACGGAGTCCTCGCTGATTTGGCTGCTGAAGATAGAAAGACGAACGAAATGTGGTCTCTGCTGGGAAGGAACTTACAAATCCTTAAGGGAAGAGATGTGGCAGAGAGGCTCACAGAGTTGGTGACATTTGCTCTGAGTCTGCAAAGTCTTGAAAGGTAAGCAGGGGATGAATGATGGAGAAGGGGCAAGATGGACCAGCAGAGAGAGAGAAACTTGAACAAAGGCACAGAGGCTGCAAAAATTAGCTAAAGAATGGGGAGAATGTTTAGCGGAATTAAGAAAGGACAAAATAAAGAAATTAGTTAAGAAATGAAGTGGGGGGAGGGATGCCCGCCCAGGGTTGCTCAGTGGTTGAACATTGACCCATGAACCACGAGGTCAGGGTTTGGTCCCCATTCAGGGCACATGCCTGGGTTGCAGGCTCGATCCCCTGTAGGGGGCGTGCAGGAGGCAGCTGATCAATAATTTTCTCTCATCGTTGATGTTTCTCTCGCTCCCTCTTCCTTCCTCTGAAATCAATCTATAGTAATAAAAACATAGTATACTAATTAGACCAGATGTCCTTCCAGGCGACCTTCCAGACAAAGCCTGGGCTGCAGCCGCAGGATCCACGGAAGCCGCCGTGCGGTGAAGGCCTACTCTTACATGAATTCCATGCATCGGGCCTCTAGTTAAAAACATATTTATTAGAGAAACTACTGAAAAAAAATTTTTTTAATGAAGCTAAGCATGTGTTGAAGCTAGGTATGGAGTTTATATTAGAGTTAAGACCTTTGTTCCCTCCGACCAGAGTAAAGTCCTTTGAGGAAATGGTATTAAGTGTAAAGGCAGAGAAATAACAAACTGAAAATTCTAACTTTCTCGACATTGTCTGAGCTAATGTTGAATGGATATGTAGCATTACATCGTTATCTGCTAAACAAGAGCACAGATTTGGTCATTTTCCTTCTTCCAAGAGGACAACTGAAGAAATCAAAGCACCAGGGAGTATTTGGAGGCCTTTCTGTTCCTCCCTTGCTCAATTTCATCTTGCCTGGGCACCAGCCAGGATCATAAAATAGCTTTATCTAGGGGTGTGGAACAGGTTATCTTGTAGAGTCATAGAGGTTTTTAGAGCAAAATGGACCTTTAACACCTTCTGGCTGGCCACAACTGCTCTGACTGTAGGTATTAAGTCATCCAGTGGCAGGCAGTTGCCCCGTGAGCAAGCATAAGGACTCTGTGCTCTGCTGGCCATGCACTCAGGCCCAGTACACCCAGCAGCCTATTGCACACCTCCCACTTTATGGAGGTGATATTCAGTCCCTCTCTCCAACCCTCCCACGCTCCTGTCGTCCCAGAAACCTGAAGTTCATTTCCACTTAGATGCTCACTGATATCTCAGCACCAATATGTTCTAAACAAGAACTTTCTGTTCTCTTCTCAGGTGCCACCTTCTCCCCGAAGTAGAGCATTCCTTCTACTTACTTCCCTCTTTCTTTCACTGCCCCCATCCCACTGGCCCTTGCCCTCCGTTGTTGGAGGTAAGGATGTGTTAGAGCTGGGTATAGAGTTTGTTGGAGCTAAAGCCTTTGTTCCTGCTCACCAGAGGGGAGGTTCCTCCAGGGAAGAGCTTGTGAAGGAGAAAAGAAAGGCATGATGGGGCAGAATGCAAAGGGAAGCATTTAAAGATACATTTCTTAATGTCACAATTTTGGATAGGGTTGACCCTGCATATCAAGCCATTTGAACTACTGGAGGTATTTAAAACGGGTTAAAGAGGTGGTGATAACAAGTGTTTTCTAAGAACCCCTGTTGTGGGGTCGAACCCTGGAGTCAAAAATAAGACCACCGGAGGCTGCTAATTGATTTAAAAAAGCAGGCAAGGATTTATTGAACTGGCCAGGACGGCTGCGAGAGCACCACACGCAGGTGGAGTCCACATGACCGTGCCATTGCAGGTGTAGGCAGTCCTTTTAAAGGTCTAAACCACAAGAATTTTCCTTTGTTCTGAATTCTAAATTCTAAATGCTGGGAACAGCCCACGGGGTCCTTCCCAGCCACATCCTGCTGGACATTGGAATGTGGCCCTATCTTGCGAAAGCAGGTAGTACAGAAGCAGACCTGAGCAAACTTAATCTCTAAAGGTTATCCACAGTTTCAACTCCTGGAGCAACTGAGTCAGTGGGAATCAGTGTCCTGTGGTCCCGGTCCACAGGCACAGGAAAATTGCCTTAGCCTCCAGGTCTCAATCTGGAAGCTGAGGCAACCACCCTATTGTTTGAGCAAGTAAGTGAGTGCCAAAGCCAGAATAGCAGGGTTAAAACTCAAACAGCAGTTTTTACCTAAGTATGGTTGCTACCATACTTCACCCCAATATTTTTATATTGCCAGGTATACAATTGTAGTTTGGGTTTTTTGTTTTTGTTTTAATGTTTGCCATTTCTCATAGAATCCTGAAGTTTTTTAAACTTTGCCTTCTAGAAGATTAAGGTCTTTTTCTCTCTAGCTTTGCCCCTCATACAGGTTTCTCTCAGAGTAGTGAACGTGTGAAGGGTGTGGAACTAGAGAAGGGGAATGATAAATACCCCTCTACACTGCAGCACTGGCTTGGCCAATTCAGTGAGCATGTACTAGGCAACCTGCTTTCTCAGCAGTTTTAACAATCCCCATTGAAAGATCAACCAAATGTTTGTTGTCTGACCACAGAAAGCAGAATGAGAATATGGTAAGTCCTAAGAAGTTATAACCTTTCTGCTCTGCCATTAGAGGTTTCTGTCTTCTTTCGTGCCCTCTGCTTTTACATCTGACTTGTTTTTTTTTTTTTTAATATATATTCTATTGATTTTTACAGAGAGAAAGGAAGAGGGATAGAGAGTTAGAAACATCGATCAGCTGCCTCCTGCACACCCCCTCCTGGGGATGTGCCCACAGCCAAGGTACATACCCTTGATGGGAATCGAACCCGGAACCCTTACAGTGTGCAGGCTGAGGCTCTATCCACTGAGCCAAACCAGTTTCGGCTACATCCGACTTTTAACTTCTCTATCTCTTTGACTCTACCTCCCTCCCACCCTCTCTTTTCTCTTTCGAATCTCTTCCTCTCTTTGTCCCAAATCTCCTCCTATTTAACTTTGCAGGGCTCTACCTGAGAAGGCGATGATAGAGCGAGCACTGGTTGTGATAGAGAGAGCTCCAGAATGCCTGTGGGGGCCGCGCCAGCCCTGACAGAGCAGAGCTGGTGACAAGGCTGACAGGGTAAAGGCCTGTGAGTCAGGGCACAGATGGGTGAGCAGTCCCAGCTTTGTGATGGGAAATGGAGGCTTGTGTTCTAGAAACTTAGCAACAACAACCACCTCCCACACTTAGTCACAGAGTGGATTAGAATCTTTATTCTCTTCTTTGCTGAACTTCTCGGGAGACTTTGACTCGGGTTCTAATTTTAAAAGCCTTCCCTGTAGCAGTTCTTATTAATAGATGGCTAATCATTTTCCACGGCTAAGTGAGTAGGTGGACAAAGTCTAGTAAGTTGGTGGTTGTGTCCACTCCTGACCCTCCCCGTAGATGCTCTAACTATATCTCGTTGGTGAAAGTCTACCCTTGATTGGGAAAACAAGTAATAAGGAAGTAATTTTAGTTATTATTAAGCATTTCAGGGTTTACCACTCCTGTTTGTTTTGTTTGTTTGTTTGTTTTTGTTTGTTTTTTACTTTACCTTCAAAGCAGGATTGGAAAGATTTGGAGTCAGGCTCCATGGGCACAGTGACCTCACTCCCAAATGATTACATTAGAACAAAGGTGCATGGGGGAAAAAATTTGTATAAATGGTAAGTGCTCCAAAAAATCTAATAGCTGAAGTGTTATGTGAAGTCCCATGTCCCCGTGGTTCAGGGTTCAGGCTCTGGAAGAGGGGCCACAAGCAAATGGAGACAAGAAGTAATAGTTTGGAAATATTAGGGAACCAGGCTGGAGCCCAACTCAAGAGGAAGGACTCCCCTTGGGCTCCGGCCTTGCCCAGAGGGGGAGGAGGGGTGGGGGGGAATGGAGTATTATAATATGTTGGTCACAGGGGCTCCTTTTATTCAATTTGGGATACAACTATAGCACTTAGGCAGCCAATTTTCAGTAACTGTCTTATCAGTAATCTTATCAGGGCAGACTGTCTTATCAGTAAGAATTTACAGGACTGTCTGGTAGGGAAGTTGCTTTTGCTACCATTGTCTGGACTGAACAGTGGCTGTACAGCCCTGCCCTTTGCCAGAGCTGAGGGTCACCAGCCTTCCGGGTTCCTTGTCCACACCTCTCTGCTAGGGAAGACAATGAGCGGCTTCCCGAAGTGTTAAGTTCCTAATACAGATCTTTGCTTTTTAAAGCTGTATTGTTCACTTATATGCCAGTCACTGAAATGCATTTCACACATTTTCTGATTTACTCCTGACCACGCACCTTTGAGGAAGGTGCTATTGCTATCCCAATTTTCCAGACGAGGACACTCAGGCTCAGAGACATGAAGCAATTCACCAAAAAAAACCAAAGTGAGCAAATGCCAGAAGGAAGTCTGAGCCCAGATCCTTGCCCTTCATCACAACTCGCTGCTGTTCATCCCGGCCCAGCCCAAGGCCTCTCCCCCCTCTTACTGTTCTCATTATACCAGCCCTTAACGTCCCGCTCAGCTGACTTCTTTTCCTGCATGCCACTGGACTCCATTCCAACCTCCGATGGACTCGCTGTCTTCTTTTGTTGCCTGAGTTACTCATGTGGCAGCTTTTATACTTTTCTCTGGTGCTGTTTGTCATGATATTGTCATTGTATTCTGGAGGGAAAAGGAGTCTGTATAAAAGTTGTAGTACAATGCCTCATTGAGAATTGTAAGGGGGGGGGGGTCGCTTTGTTTTAGTTTTAGCAACTTTCTTGAGTGGCTTTTTGGGTATGAAAGCCCATTAGAGCAAAGACCCCAAGCCCCTAGCACTCAGAAATAGTGTAAAAATTATTTGTTGAAAAAGTTTGTTGAAACACCTAGGTATGTGCCCAGATATCTGGAGCATTGGAAAGTGAGGGTACCTGTTACTTGAGAAGTGACAGCACTTAGCATCGTGCCTGGTACAGAGTAAGCATTCAATAGGTGGTGGCCATCTTGTTTTACATAAGTAATAGAGCAGGGATTATTGGAGCAACTTAGAAGGAGCGAGTAGAAAAGGCCAGGAGAAGAGAGAGGGGGAAAATGGAATAATATGTTGGTCACAGGGGCTCCATGTAAACGGCAGGCCAGTGAGGTCTTCTCAGAGGTGGCCATGGCCAAGGGACAATTAAGGAAAAGGATATTTAACATGTTCTGTGCTGAGCCACAACTTCATCCTCCTTCCCTCACGTCATTATTAAAATCTGCTGCACATGCAGCTTGATGTCAGTAATTCTTGGAGAATTCAGGAAGCCAGGCTGTGTGCGGGGGCTGCCAGGGGACAGGGGCAGGGGGGTGATAAATGAATATGGATGGCCCAGTCAATGAAGTTAGAGAATTTAGCCAAAGAATGCACACAGAACCAGAGACCACAGGGAGCGAGGCCCCAGGAATTTCCAGAAATATTGGGAGTGATGGTGATTAATCTCATTCTACAGAAGATGAGGAGTTCAAGATAATTTATTTAAATATTAAAGGATGGGGGATAAGGGCAGGTCTCAGCAGTCCAGAGGACTATGACATATAATAAATTACATAGATTGCTTAGAATAGGTTATTCATTCCAAGTGAGTAACACTTTAGTCAAATATATATTGTTATCATGTGGTTCATGTTATGTTGCCTTAGCTAGTATATTATAAACTCCTTGGAGTAGCAATGATGATAAGGCGTTGAATTAAAACTGTATGGCTTTTTCTCATTCCTGTGTAATGACACATTGGATCCTGGCAATAACCCTCTGAAATAGTGTGACAAGTATTCTCCTCTCTTCTATGGCTCACTCTTCTTTCTCTATCTCAAAATGTAGGTTCAGTGTTTGTCCTACCCTGCCATGTTCCTTACATTTTATTGTGCCTTTGATGGTTCCTGACACAAGACTGATATATGACCCTTCACCTGGGAGTAACCCTGAAGAGTGGGAGCAGGAGCTGCCTTTGGATGAGAGAGCCAGAGAGCAAGCCCTAGGCCATGTTTAAGGTGCACGGACTGGAATCCAAAGTGGTGGAGCTAAATCGGTTCTCATGTCCAAGATGTGACTTCAGAGCCAAGAGCCAGGGCAGCCAGGTCACTGGATGGTTTCAACACAAATACTGGTCCATGTGAAAACATCTATCAATGAAAGAGAAACGTGGTCTGAGAGTTTATTGGTGTTTTAGTTGGCTTGGGCTGTCATAACAAAATGCAACAGAGTGAGTGGCTTAAACAAGAGAAATTTAAATGTGTTGCTCACGGTTCCGTAGGCTAGAAGTTCAACATCAGGGTACAGCATGGCTGGATCCTGATGAGAGCTCTCTTCCTGGCTCGCAGGCGGCCTCCTTCTTGCTGTGTCCACACATGGCAGAGAGAACAAGGGGGCTCTCTGATTTTTCTTCTTCTTCTTCTTCTTCTTTTAAAAATATATTTTATTGATTTTTTTTTTTTTTACAGAGAGAAAGAGAGATGGATAAAGAGTTAGAAACATTGGCCAGCTGCCTCTTGCACACCCCTACTGGGGATGTGCCCTCAGCTAAGGTATTATACATGCCCTTGACCAGAATCGAGCCCGGGACCTTTCAGTCCACAGGCTGACACTCTATCCACTGAGCCAAACTGGTTTCACCTGGTTTTTCTTCTTACCAGGGGGTTAATCCCACCAGGAGGGCCCCCTCTCATGACCTCATCTAACCTAATAACCTTAATACCATCCTAAAGTCTCATCCCTAAATACCATCACAGTGAGGATTAAGCCTTCAACATTTGCCTTAATGTTGAAATGGGAGGGAGAAACAAACATGTAGACCATAACAATAGGCAATTACCACAGTACAGTGTTTATTTTCCTTTAGTCTGTACAATTTTGACCATTAAAGAGAGGTCTTTCAGAAACTTGGCTTTCTCTCTAACCTAGTGAAATGTATATGTTTGAAAGCACCAAATTCATTTTATTACTGACTCAAGGCTCAAAGATACTCACTCATCAGTTTACCGATTTCCTTATAAATATCTCCCCATATATTTGATGTAGGAACTAAAACAGAATATCAAGTGTTTTTAAACAAATTCGGAGCAGCAAGTTCTTTGCCAAAACCACATTTCTTCTTGTCAAGAGCCATTGTTCCCTTAAGGGAAGTGAACATTATGTCTGCATCACTGGCTTTCTTATACAGAGAAATTAGAGGGTGCTCCCTTCTCCTGTGCCCTAGGTTTAAGTTCTTTGTCAAAAGAATACCTCTTTGTGTGAACACAATGCAGAGAATGATAAGGTGTGTTTCCTTAGGAAAATAACTGTTCAGATTTATTACATATAATAAATTACATTGCAAAGAATAAGTTATTCATTCCATAAGAAATTATTGGGGATTAGAGGCAAGTTAATTTGACCATAAACAGGGAAAAATCCTTTTGCCACATGACTGTAATATTCAGATGAAAAATATATCTATGCTCTGGCCGGTGTGGCTCCATTGGTTGGAGCATCATCCCATACACTGAAAGGTGGCAGCTTCCGTCCCTAGTCAGGGTAGAATCAATGTCTCTCTCTCTCTCCCTCCCTCTCTCTCTCTTTATCTCTATCTCTATCTCTATCTCTATCTCTGTCTCTTCCCCTCTCTCAAATCAATAATATATATATTATTCTTTAATAATTATATTGCTAAATGCTATATTTTCTCATTTGAGGTAACTAGGCTTTTTTTTAAAAATTAATCTTTCAAATATCCCTGTCCTTTAAAAAGTGCCACAATACATAGTAGCCCTTAAAAAGTGTTAGATATTATTTTTTTAGGAACACTACAGAATATAAGAAAGAAATGCTAGACAAAGAAAGACACTCTGAAAGTCATATTTTTGTAAAAGAAAACATTCCATACCATGGCAGGTGGATGCCCCCTGCCGGGAGGCGCCACTTGAGCTTGGCGCCCTAGCACCATGAGCCCAGCCTGGACATTGCTGAAGTTTTGTCAGGCTCTCTCTCTGTCAGCACACTGAATGGGTTCATGGAAATTTGACGAAGGCCTACAGAGAGAAGAAAATACTCACTGAAACCATGTCCTAGAATGGTCACCAATTATTAATAATAGTAATAATAGTTAACCTTTATGGGGTGCTTACTTGGTGCAAAACTCTGAGCCAAGGGCCTTTGATGCATTATTTTCACTGAATCCTCCCAACCCCCTATAAGGTAGTTACTGCTTTAAGGCCCTATTTTACAAAAACTGGGGCTTAGAGAAGTTAAGCAACTTGTCCAACTGCTGTGAAGTGGAAATGTTATATATGAATCCAGATAGTTGGGTATTTTCTCAAGGAGAGTCACAAGCCTTTGGTGGTAGGTACCAAACTTGCCTGCTGGCTCCTCTGAAGCCCAGGAGGGTGCCTGTGGGGCACTGCACAGTTGGGGAACTGATTCAGACCCTCAGTTCATATCTTCTCAGGAAAAAGCCTTCTCAAGCAGTGTTGCAATGAGGATAAGTGTAATTCTGCTTTCTACTAAAATGAATTAAGATAACTCTAATACCGTGTTTTCCCGAAAATAAGACATCCTCCGAAAATAAGACCTACTTACAGGTTTCCTTCTGAGTGAAATATAAGGCATCCCCCTGAAAATAAGGCCCCCCCCCTAGGCTAAACATGAGAGATTTGGTCCACTGATTCTGAAAGAAATGGAGTCAGAAGAAATTCACCAAGAAATTCAGGAATTGGATTGTTATGATGATGTTCCAGAAGATGACATGATTGTCATTGAATAAATTAGTAAATTCTTTTTTTTAATATATTTTATTGATTTTTAACAGAGAGAAAGGGAGAGAGATAGAGAGCTAGAAACGTCAATGAGAAACATCGACCAGCTGCCTCCTGCACACCCCCTACCGGGGATGTGCCCGCAACCAATGTACACATGACCTTGACCGGAATCGAACCTGGGACCTTTCAGTACGCAGACCGACGCTCTACCACAGAGCCAAACCGGCTTCAGTGAAATGAGTAAATTCTTGATGCTGTAGGATTCAGTTTGTCTGGTTTGTGTTGACAACTACCATACTACGGTACCATACACAGGTAATAAATTTTCTTTATTTTCATTTAACAATAAATGTTTACTGTATTCTCCTTCATGAAAAAATAAGACATCCCTTGAAAATAAAACCTAGCACAATTTTTGGGAGCAAAAATTAATATAAGA